>NW_020273306.1:2298897-2312138 GCF_003268045.1 Sipha flava
ATATATATATATATATATATATATATATATATTATTTATGGAAGTACATACCAAAAGGCTACATGATTATAATTATAGATAATAGGTGCTTTTTGTCGTGTCAAAGGTTAAGGGGAACAGAATATGTGGTTCGAATTGTTAAATTGCATAGTATAAAGTGCTTAATATTAGTGTGTTATTGAGTACGTAATTGGAATTTCTAAGAGATAATAGAACTTAATTTGAAATATTTCGAAGATAAGAATTTAGTGTACCTACAATACTGAAAATGAACCTGAAGATAAAGAATATCGGAAAGATCTAAAACGTACTGATAATAAAATACTTAGTTGTTAAAAATTGAATTAATAATATTGTATTGCTGTCCTTTTCTTTTCGAAGCGAATAATATTATTAAACTAAAATATGGAAACTCTGAGTATTTAGAAGAGAAGATACGAGTTCATTGATTTCTAAATACCATCTAGTTTAAATAATAATTATCGATTCGACAATATAATTCTCGTCGTATATTGTAACTATCATTAACAAAACGACATTGTGGTACATCGATTAAAATATTTATAGGGTATCAAATAACGAACGTGGTGCTGTGTGATGGCGGTAATCAACTGTAGTGGTACTGAATCGTGATAAATTGCGTAAATAATAATGTATTTTATGACTGTCTCGTGACGGGGGTTGTTTTGTATACCATATAAAAACGATGGATAGTTATCATACACGTGTCTAAAATGTATTGATTGACAACCGTTTGTGGAATTTGGTTATTATCTTATTAAATAGTACACGTTATAACTACAATAATTGTCATCATAATTTGTATTATTTGATATTTTATGTTGAAATGATTTCAATATAACAAACACATACACAAATGCAAACACACACAGGCTACGGAATATTTATCATTTTACATTACACTATGCGCGTATTCGTATTAGACACTATATAACGTGTATTCTAATGACACCCCGTGCACACAAACACCACGTTGTCTACGGTGCGTTCCGAAATGTCATCAACCGTACAGGCGTAACGAATGACCGCATCGAAAAATAATCTTCGGTAGCAACACCGAGAACAGCGCCTGTTTACAATAATGTTATTATTATCTTCCCACGTACCTCGAGACGCGAGTTCTCCTTGGCCGCCGTTACAACAATGAAATAAAATCCAGTGCGCGTGTGCGTGTGTAAACGTGTGTAAATGTGTGTTAACGTAAAAGTCAGATCTCAAGGTAAAACTAGTTTTTACTGCCTAGTTAATACTAATATTCATATTGTTACGAATGATCGTCACTCGTACCCAGTAAAATCTTAAAATCGTAATTTCGTTCGGGTTCTTATTAAGAACGTTGTGTACACCCTAGTGTGTATAAATTGTGTTAAGTAGTAAAATCTGATCAATGGGCCGGGAAGATATTTTTGAATCCGAATTAAATATGGCTAATGCTGAAAGGTTTTATTTGAGTGATAAATTAAATGTTTATCCGTCGTAAATTAATCGGTTTTTACTAGGTAACACAATTTGTGTGTTCAATAAGAGCCTGAATAAAATGATGATTTTCAGCTTTTATTGAGTGTAGTTCTAACGCTATTGACTAGTAAAACCCAAGTTGGGCCGATGAAAATCAAAATAATGAATTCATAAAAAAAAAAAAATTGATTCTTTTGTGAGTAAAGAATAATTTCAATGTTAAATAAAAAAAAAAAAAGTTAAGCTGAATAGTTTGATTTGTAAATAAATCTACTTTTCCGTATAAATAAATTAAATGTGATATCATTTTCATATTCATTAAATGATAATAATATAATTTTCATAAGAATATAAATAATAATTGAAATATAATATAATAACAATAAGTTATATTTAATAACAATGATCATGACGATAATAATAAATTATAATTAGTTACCATATTGTAATTAATAATTTTAATTTGATTTAAATAATATTTGATGCTCAATTAAATCATCTGATAATATATTTGAATTTGGTAAATTTCCAATCGATGCAAAATAAAAAAGTCTATTGACTGGAACAGAAGATGCTACAGGAGTACTGTGTCGAAAAAAGATTTTCTCATAAGTATACAAGTTTAAACATTTGAAACCTAAAAATTAAAATTATGTATGAAAATAAACAAGAATAATTCTATGAAAAATTAATGAATAAAAAGTAGTTTTTTTATTCAACATTAATCGAATCATCTTTTATTCGACTACTTCCTAACTCTGCCTCGGTCTTTTTTAATTTGATTTTTCGTGTTTATTTTTATTCTTCATTTAAGTTTTACAATTACTCGTTATTCACTATCCTAAATATATTAATTAAATATTATTCAATACTTGGTTTTTTGTTATTCGTTGTTTATCTATTCTTTGCATATTATTCTACATAAGCATGTTTTATTCAAATTTATCTTAGATAACATGTATTTTACATTTCATTGAAATGGGTTCATGTTTTCAAAATAAAAAACATAAAGGCAATTTAAAAAATTAAACATACACTATTAGGGAATATTTGATGATGTGCTCACACGTTGCGCATTTGTGCTACCAGTAATGCAATTAAAATCAGTAATTCATTATCACATATACATGAAACACATACTCAAGTCAAACAAAAGTACAGTGTACTATGAATATTATATTAAGACCTAAATGAAAATCTGATGAAACGAGATGGAAAATCACTATTTGAATCGTTTTCTCAAATTAACAACACAAAAGAAAATCGCAGCGAGCGTACTAAAGCACTTGACCCACCAGATTGTTTATTTATCGTTTCTGATCGTAACTATATTGAACAATTTTTTATCGTGTGTTGATCCTTTGTAACAAACGTTGGACATACCTACTACAAAGAGATGAAAGCAAATTCAACGGTACTCTCACATTAATATGGTTATGAATAGTAAATATTTTACAACATTTAAATGATTGATTTTTAAATTTTTTTAGAAAATATATAGAAATAATTCAATAGTTTAAATTTAAATGCAACTAGAAATAATAATGCAATTATTGAATTTTTTTTATACCAAGTTCGAAAATAACCGGTGAATTTGTATTCATACCTATTTTTGTGATTTATTTTATTTTATTTTATTTATTTAGAATTACAATTTTTTTATTTTTTTTTTTTACAAATTAAGCTATTCTGTATGCACATACATTTTTTTGTTTAATAATAATACTATTTAAGAAAAAATTTTATTTTTATTCACAAAATAATCAGTTATATTTTTATTCGTTGGTTTAATTTAATTTTTTTGTACTCTGATATAATAGTTGAGAATCTATTAGAATACACTATTTGTAATCAGAATATTTGTGATTTTACTAAAAGCTTAGTGTACATCTTCGAATGTTCAAGTTTTGTTCTCAATACTTGATTAACACACTATGATAAAAATTAAGATTATCGCTCGGAAAAAACCTTTTTATAATAATAACCATTTTTAAATCAAATTTAAAAATACATTTATAGCTTATTAACCTCGATGGTATTTAAAATCCGTAAAATGTGCCATCTCAATTTTTTCTTTTTATCGCGATCGATTTCGCTTTACGAAATCCAAAACCACCAATTATCCATAAAACTTGCAAAAAACTTTTTAACCATTTTTCAGCGCCAGCGTTGCGACCAAAATTAAAAACTTCTATTTTACACCTCCGGCGAGAATAATTAGACAGTTCAGTAGCACGGTATGACACAACTTGAGTAATGATTTATTATTATTATTATTATTATTATTTTTTTTACAACCACCGGTGTGTACTGTAAAGTATTAAAGTCTTATTCAACCATTTTGTTTGCATCGGAATAATTTAAGTTCCACTAATATTTGATTATCATGCACGTATATGTACAACAATCTATCGTTGAAGATTTCTATTTAAATATTTAAAATACACTTTTACAATATTGTATCGTATTTATCGAGTTTCGAGAGTGTTTCAAAACATCATCCCGATTTCCGTTTCAACAACTGATATCGTTCAAGAGAACATGTCGGCAAGCATCCCGAACAAAGGGAATAAGTATATTAATTTGACTACGCATTTACATTTTACAGTACAATAGAGTATGATGATGAAAGCATTAGGAATTTTATGTAATAAATTGAATATAATATACTATTCAAAGATAAATTCCGGTTTCAAATGCAGTTCCATGACTATCTGTAGCGTTCGACGAATAGTCATCGCAACAGTTCTCGCGTATAAAGTTTCTGCTTGGGTAAACGATAATTTCGCGAGTAATTTTCCGCGTATACCTATACGTACTCCGTCAATGGTACGCGCATATGTATGCATATGTTATGTATCCTGTTCGCATTCAATGTTTATTATGAACTTATTAATAAGGCCCCGGATGAGATGTGATGTGAAAAAAAAACGATATGAATCCTAATAAAACCCGTAGTACGCTCAAGCCGAAAGCAATGACGAGTGAGTGTATACATGTTGTATATTACATTAGATTATATTGTATTTAATGAACACAATGCGTTGTGAACGCTACAAAACGTACAATCGTACACTTTGTACGCGCAAGCACATGACGTTTTTATAATGTATTGTAATGGCGGTGGCGACGTGAAATTTAATAACTTTTGGAGTTTATTGGGCGCGGATTCAACACTTAGGATCAAAAAAAAAAAAAAAAACAAAAAACAATAAAGAGTTTATAAAAATGTTATGTCGTCATAAAACATCGATAAAAAAAAATAATAATAATAATAAATACGTATAAGGGGACGTTGACAAATTAATAGCATGTGCTGACTGTACCGTCGATAAAACGACGAGAACGAGGCAGTGAAAATCAGATGTTTATACGCACCATCAAATTATGTAACTCGACGTCAAACAATACAAAATTTATGGGCTCCAAACGCATGTAAAATCCATACTCGAGTCGCTCTCGGTCGGTTGATTTGTACACACACAGACACATACACACGCACACACATTTATACATTTATATATATTTCCGGTGTATGATGTGCAGACACAAGTTTACGTCAAACGTAACGTGCGCGTTGGTAACAGGATCTACCAAGACCTCGACCGTCTACGGTGTATCTATAGGAGATCTAGGGCTGGATTTAAGAATATGGTCCATGATTTTAGCAGTGGTCACCATTTTTCTGTCACATTTATCTAATCTAATTGGAGCAGAGTGGTGAAGTGGTCACACAATGTGCCCACGACGCGCGCAGTCACCAATTCGAACCCGGCTCAGTGCAAAAAATATTCTGCCGAGTTTTCTGTAGTCTCCCACCCCTGCCATTATTCTGGTTACCTACTCTGTCTCCCACCGAACCCACTCCACTGGGAGTGAAATCCATACACGTGTAAATTCTCTTCTTAGAGAAGGGGGTACAAGTGCCTCTTAGTGCACTCTACCCCTCCTAAGCGAAAAAGACATTGATAGATATAGATGGTCGTTTCGATTCAAATTTGAAAAAAAAAAAAAAAATCTAATGATCTATTGATACATTTACGCATTGATTATAAGTTTCCAGCAAAACAATAATTTATTCAAAATTGATAAAAACTCAACCTATACGAAAAATAATAAACTAAAGTAATATATAGTTAACGAATCGTGTTGAATCGCGTTGTAATCGATATAGATACACAAGAAAAAAAAATCCACTAAAGGGGTTAATAGTTTACCGCGGCCCCTTGAGTTCTCACAAACACGGCTCCGAATGGGGGATGTTCTCTCGCGCACGTATCCTCGTAGACGAAATAGTTCAGCACAAACTCGATGTAATACATACTAATATTTCGTCGCGGATGATATGGGTACGCACTGCTAGGGCAAGAATCTTTTGAAATTCTCGTACCGTTCGCTACGGCATTCTATTGCACAGCTCAACGTTTACCTTTCGTCGTCATTACTGTCGTTATTACCATAAGCGGACCCAGAGTTTTACATTTGAGTATACTCTGTCATTTTTTGGTTATTTTTTAAAAATATAAGGTGGAGGCTATAAACACGTACGTGTAGACCGTGTTATGATTTAAATTATAAAAATAATGACTTCGTTAATGATGTAAAATAACAATTGATAAAAAATATACGTGATTATTATTTCAGACTTATTCTGAACACTATTATTTACAAAAACTAAAATTGATTTAAGTTACAGAAATCCAATTTATCGGCAGAATGTTTTCTTAATTTTATCGCGCTAAACATTTATTTTAGACTGTATGATTGTGCGATGACCTGTTCATATTTTCTGTTCACGCGGTATTTGTGTAGTTTCGTCCGATTTGAAGTATCTATTACTAAACATATGGATAATAATGTAATTGTTAATATTCCAAAATCCTTAGATGGAACATTCTATACAATGTTAAATTTTGATGAAATAATAAAATTTATTTATCTATTATTAATAATGATTGTTATTTATTAATTATATATATTATATATTTATAATTATTTATTATAATTAATTGAAATTAATCTCTTTAAAAGGTAACCAGGAATTTATTTTAAAATATGGGATATAACATATAAAAAATGTTTACTATAATACTACATATCAATTTTTTTAATTTAAACATTAAACAGTTAATAAATAAACATTGTAATTTATAAATAAATTTATATTCTTTTGTTTTGTACCAAATGTAAATGAATAAACAAATAAATAAATATTAATAAAAGTATAAAGTATCTTGTATCTTATATGTATCTCAGCTATCTGTATCTTGTATCTATTATCTTTAAAAATATCGAAGTATCTTGTATCTTGTATTTAAATACGTTTTTTTAAGTATCTTTCCCAGTCCTGGTTATTATTTATCTTTACCGTTTCGTAATCGGTACCGGGAACGCTTAAGTATAAACAGATCTTATCAACTGAACACGTTCGGTACACCGCCAGTGTTTTAGCTTCTCGAAAACATCCACATACGTCCGCGAAACGGTGCGCAGAGTTAAGGATGAATCACCCAGATATTTTATTATTAGATAATAATTCTCGAGAAGAGTATTTGATTATTGGTCTATGATAGGGCATCATCTTAACATTTTCCCCGGACGTAAAAATGCCTAGTTCCACCATTGCGTGTGAACCGTGGAACAGTACAGAAACGACGGGAAAATGTGTACGCACGTGATACTGTCGCGAAGATCGATGTTTCCGACCGGAAATTCGCCTTAAATACGATCACGGCGTTTTTCGTGAATTATAATCTCTAAAAAGTATAATTTTAACTTTAAAAAATAAACCAATAACTTGTAATAAAATATTAAAAAAATATTTTATTAGATCGGTTAAAATGCTGACGAAGGATTTGTTCGGAAATGAAAAAATTAATAAATAACATACTAATAAGCCGTTCGTTTTCGGTGTATAATTTTGATTCAAAGGAAATACCCTTGACCGTTTTATTTTTTAATTATTTTTTTATTTTTCATGTCACTTAAATATTCACGTATTAACAATAAATCTAATTTGAACTTAAATTAAATTCAAATGAAATTGAATTATACGAGTAAGTATACATGTGTTATACGTACATCGACATGTCAAAACGAAACCCCTCCATTTCTGTGCCTATCTTCGCAGTGTAAATATCAATATTTCGGTAGTTTCTTTTTATGTATTTCCTTTGGAAATATATGAACAATAAAACCGACGGGGGAATACTTACGCTGCCGCGGATATTCAATTATTTAAAGAACAATTTCATGGGTACAGAAAAATACTCTCGGCGTTGAACGGAGTATGGAGAAGTGAATAAAGTAACAAAGTTTATGTTTCTCAATCGTTCGAAGGAGATTTTTAGGGTGAAAAGGCCTACACGCACTCGCTGCATGCCTCGGGGACAGGTGAATTTATTGCGGGGGCGGTGTACGAGGGAATATTGCATTAATGGAAAAATGAAACTTTTATAAACATTCAGCTATCGTGTGGGCGGAAGACATGTTAGAGCTCGGAACATATTTTTCACCACTTAATATTCATCAAACCGTATACCATACGCGAGTGGTATATATTAAACACGCGCAGTAGTACGTACACGCCTTAAACGTCACAGGGATAATATGCAAAAACATCTCGCGGTTCGACAGAAGTAACGAGGAATAGCGAGGGGGTCTTTTACGTATACACAATACAAACATAAATTACAATCGCTGCCAAGAACTTACCCCTAACAAGGACGGCGGGGGGGGGGGGGGTGGTAAGAGGAGGAGGAAGATAGAAATAAATATACATTGTACGTATATATTTTGTACTGCTGAAGTCAAACTCGTCGGACGTAGTATATATTGCAGCATATAGGAGTTCCCAGGGGCCGTGGACTGTCGACTGTTTCCGGACAATGCATAGAGTTGTGCTGCAGCAGTGGTAATAAAATTCTTTCTATGATGTTTTTTGCCGTTTTGATAATATAGTCACGCCAAAGACCAAGTGGTTTCGAAACAAAACAATAAAACATATACAAAGCGTTCTCGCTATTCCGCGTAAAACTTTTAAATTCGAAAAAATATACATGTACTGCGTAGTCGCGCATATATTATACGAATACGGTCGGAAGAATGTTAGCAAATTTCGACCGCAAAATATTTGCGACCGTAAACTCGAAAGATAGGCGGACAAAAGAGGGGCCGCGTAGAGTTTATCAAAAGACCGGACAAGTGAATTATTTCTATGCTAGATCGCGCAGTATCGTTAGTGATACGGTTGTAAATCATAATAAGTTATACTATTAAAATATGAACCAGGTCGTGTTTACAAAATTATTCTATGATTAATTGCGTGCCGCGGTAAAATCCTTAAGGCCAATCTATTAAATGGAAGTTAGTTGCACTGATTTAGTGCAGTAACATTGAAAGCCTACTGAAGTTTATAAAGGCGGTTTGAATATACAGTTAAACAACTTAAAAATTCACAAACCTTTATCGTTCGAACTTTTTTTAATAATAAGAATAATTTATGTTTTAGTTTACGTTATTTGCTCATATAAAATGTATAGTACTCAAATTTAATAACAGATTTAATGAGAACAAACATTATAGTATGTTATCTATATTTTTTCGTAGTTCTTGATCATTGATTCGTTAGCATGTAGCTGGTTGAAAAATGTCGACGACATGTACGCTATGGATTACTTTTTATTTTTTTACACACACATATCTTATAATGGATTGTTTTCGATTTAAATGATAGCGGTGGTACGAATTTTACGGAAAACTTTTGATCGTTTACGGATTTCGCGTCTCGCGTGCAAACAATTACAATATTGTCACGCAATCCGTTCAAAATCGAAACTCTAATACGTGATACGAAACTTATACTACACGTAGGCGGTGTATATATATGACAATTTCGGTGCACGTTGTCTCGTATTACGATTTCGTGAGTTTCATAAACTATATAATATAACGAATTAACATAAAATACATTAAATGCACGAGTATATATAGATCCACAATTGATTGAAGTATATACTGCACGTGGGGGCTGGAAATATTATTATCGTTGTGTAATAACGCATGATACGAACGGGTTCGAGAGCGTTAACAATATTGATAAAATATAAAAAAAACGTTCATCTCCGGTAAACGGGTCGAAAATCCGTATCATATATAATGTGAGTCTTGATCATAAAATAATGGGAATTGGACGACGCAGTCTTGTTTGTTTTATAGCGTTTAATAGTTTTTTCAATGTGGTAAAAATGGTTTATCTTTTAACAATTTACGCAATGTTTGTCTATCTCCGGATCATGATTTCTGAATTTTCATCTAAAATAAAATAATTAAATGACACGCGTTTAAGCTGCAAGTGACGACCGTATATAAAAAATAAATATATTTGAAACGGGAATAACGTAGTCAACGTGGAAGTGTATTATTTCACACCGTTGTTTAAGATGGGTCTTACTGAGGCAAAATGTCAAAATGTAAAGATCGGGATTTCGCTTTAAATGTAAATTAACATTTTATCAAATCATAAACGTATTATTCGCGAATAATGATGTATGGATAGATATACAGTGTAACAGGTAAAAACGAAATTCGTTTGGCGATTTTTTAAACGAACAATTTTTTAAAAAAATGACATGTGCAAGTAAGACAAATGACTATAATGGTTCTATGTATCCCGGTGGTTACATTTGTTCGCTAACATAGAACTGTTAGCTCGTTGCATGTAAATTTATTTATTTTACTTGTGCGTGGTTCAAATAAGTGCAAATAAAATAACGAAACGAAATTGTTACCGAATATAATATAGTCAACCTTCCCCTCTATTCACTGTATTGTTATTATTATTATTATTATTATTATTATTTTTATTACTACCCCCTATTTGCTGAACTGTGTCGAAAATAATAGTTGGCTTTCGTTTGATGGCGTCTCGCCAAATTCCAATCGTTCCGTGGTGTGTGCTGTATATTTGTGTTTGTGTACGTGTGGGCGCATATGGACACACACAGCACTTGAACCAGAACTACGGTCGGGTTCTCGATGATAATGACCCTCAAACAGAGACGATCACTTGCTAGATGTCAATTAAACGGCAAACGGTCGTGATCCGAACATTACTAGAAGTGCATACGAATCCTCACCTAACGCATGACCGTTGTTTGTATTGTTTTATTAAAAATTGGTAAAGCAAACCCATAAACAGATATCCATTGAAAATGTTGGGGGGGGGGTAGGTTTACAAGTATTTACATAAATCTAAAATGTGGACACTTCACCCCCACACCTCCTTGAGAGTTCAATTATTTACCAATTATAAACATTATATTCAAATTATATTTTATCCAAAAAACTCTATTTTTTTATTGATACTACCAAATTATACAATGCATCAAAGACAATTAACATATCAATAATCAATAATTAGATAATAACAGTAACGGATATTTTATTTTTGAAACCAGCATTCTGGAGGATTTTGAGAATACATTTAAAATATCTTCACATTCAATACTTTTGTTCAGATATTTTTCCTTATGAAAAATAGATACATTAGTAAATCGATCTTGGAGCATAAAAGTTCTCACTCATTTCTTAATTCTACGCATAGCTGAAAAATTACGTTCACACGTTGCAGAGTAAATTGGCAAAGTGAGTGTTATTTGTAACAATTTGTATAAATTGCAGTTGTATAGGTCATAATTTGTATAATGTTATAAAGAAAAAGTTCTCAATATTTGAAATGTACGATGTATATTTAAAAAAAATGTTTTTTAAAATTTGGAAAACATTTTTGAGGAGGCTTGGTGATTATCAGGGGAGCTAAGCCCGCCGGATATCTGCTAATGAGCCAACCGATTCCAATACATTTCTGGCAACAGTAATGTTATCCTTGCCTTACGGCTGGTGACACTGTCTCGCGAAACGATCATAATTATTATAAATGATTCGGTGTGCGCATACGCTATCAATTTGAATTCTACGATTCCGGTGTAGATATTGCGACGGGACCCCAATCATTTATCACTTTTATTTTTGTTATCTATTTTTATTATTATTATTAACGTTGTACGATGACCACGATATCTTTATCCTTGTTTTCCTGAGTGTATTTCACATTTCATACGAGCCACCCAGATGTATCGGACCACCGAATGCGTTCAATCACAGGTCGTGAACTGAAACGTTTAGATAGTATGACTACTGTTTAAAATCATTAATAATTTTCACTGTCCTAGTGTTTTTGAATAACTATAACATGTGTAGTACAAGAACGAACATGTAATACTATATCAACTGTATCAAAATGATTCATACCGTGAACACAGTTCATAACGTCTTGTAGTCATAAATATTTTGATTTATTTCAAATGCAAATATTTTAGTATGATATACTAAGAATCGATACGAAAAAAAAAATGTTGCCCATTAGAGAAACAAATAAATCTACCGTATGTATTTGTAGGAATAATAAAAAAATAATTCAACACTATTGCACTTTTCTTATACTAACACTAATATTATTTATCATTTATATCGTTCATTGTATAAGTGGAAGCCCGTTGTTAATATTATATTATATTTATTAACTAGCGTTTTTTTTATTATTTTACGTGATAAGTTAAAATTTAGATAATTATCGATCTTCCGTTCATATGAAATATACAGCTTTCAAAGTATAACGCGTACAATTCTCTATTCCTCAAAACTAATTCCAAACATTTCGGAAACACAATGTATTTGTGACATTTTTTTTTCTAAAATTATGATTTACTAATAAATACGGAAGACTTCTGGTATATCACATTATACACTACTCTATATTTGCTCTACGAGTACATCTAACTTGTTTATATAGTATTGATATTTTACTTTATTTATTTATTTTTTTGAACTCAAATGTAACGCATACAAAACAAAACGTGGAAATTCACGAGATTTACTTCTGTCCTATTTGTTAAGAAACGGACCGCATCTTGGGGCCGTAGGCCGCTGATGGTATCAGTGTTTATCAATATTTGTATTACGACGACACATCGTTAAAATATATCATACTTTGCAACACGCCGTGAAAACATAAAGGTCAAACAAAAATCTTATTCGATATAATATCAACTTGTGAATCAATATTTTATTTTAATAAGAAATTATTGAACAGAAGTTAAACGATACGACTTATTACGTTTCATTATATATCAAACATCAATTCCATATTTGTTGTAATTTAATACACCTTGCGGCACACTTGGACTGATCCCATGACACATCAGTTAGAAAAACACCGGTGCATAATGTAGTCGTTGCAATCGATTTGAACGGCGACGGCGGTGTTTTTTTTTTTTTTTGATATCTTACATGATTTCCCAACCAGGAAACGTACACGTTTGAAAATAATATACGAGACGCGTGTCGTTTGATTTTGAGCAGATCGCTGTTAACGAAAACGCGGGGTTCGAGCGGGGTGTGTGTGTGGCGGGTCCTCCATAGCGGAAAACTCGAAACGATATAATCGAATACGTACTCGGGTCAGCGAAAGTGTTCGGTGTGCGCAACCCGTACCGAATTGAACGACACATGACTAGACGGCGGTGCGTGCGTTCCACTCGTTTAACTGCAAGTAAACCTGTGCACAAGTACTACAGTAATAACAATAATCGTAAATACGCATAATGTAATGCAAACAGTATAAAAACGCACGGTGATTGCTTGTATCGATAAACGGTACGAGCGGTGGGAGGGTAAATTTTTACTTTTATTCGGTTTCGGTT
>NW_020273306.1:2312238-2312881 GCF_003268045.1 Sipha flava
GAGTCGAGGATTGCCGGTCGAGGGGATAAAAACGAAAACGTTCCGCGGGGGCAGGCCACGCGGCGGCGGTCGGTGTCCGCGGAGAACGAACAACGCAATCAGTCGGTACGCGCGCTGCTGTAGCTGGAACGGAGCGCGTGCGCGTGCGGTTACCGCCGGGCAGCAGTCGTAAACGAGCGTGTACCGCCCCGGCACGGTCAGTCCGCGTTCGCGCACCGCAACGAGCACTCGTCCGCCGTGCCAGCATGTACAAGGCGCTGACGTCGCCGTCACCGACGCAGCCGCCGCCGCCGCCACCACCACCGCATTCGTCGTCGCCGAGACCGTTGATCGCCGCCGCCCTAACCGTCAGAATATCGCCCGTGCTCTGACACGACGCGCGCACCGGTCCCGTTGTCCGTTTATCGTTGGCCACCGATCTCGCGCGTCTGACGTTTTTTTTTAAACCGCATCACCACCGTGTCGTCCCCTTTAACCGGTCGTCGGACACCCAATACACCGTTTCGTCGCCGCCGCGGTTGCTCGCGTGCCTCGCGCCACATGCGCGCCGCCCGTCAGTGACCGCCCGCGCGACCATGTGTGTGTTTTTCGCGATACTCATACTGATCCCGGTATGGCATTCCGTGTGCGGCCAGCAGATCCA
>NW_020273306.1:2317712-2384429 GCF_003268045.1 Sipha flava
GGCAGGCCACGCGGCGGCGGTCGGTGTCCGCGGAGAACGAACAACGCGATCAGTCGGTACGCGCGCTGCTGTAGCTGGAACGGAGCGCGTGCGCGTGCGGTTACCGCCGGGCAGCAGTCGTAAACGAGCGTGTACCGCCCCGGCACGGTCAGTCCGCGTTCGCGCACCGCAACGAGCACTCGTCCGCCGTGCCAGCATGTACAAGGCGCTGACGTCGCCGTCACCGACGCAGCCGCCGCCGCCGCCACCACCACCGCATTCGTCGTCGCCGAGACCGTTGATCGCCGCCGCCCTAACCGTCAGAATATCGCCCGTGCTCTGACACGACGCGCGCACCGGTCCCGTTGTCCGTTTATCGTTGGCCACCGATCTCGCGCGTCTGACGTTTTTTTTTAAACCGCATCACCACCGTGTCGTCCCCTTTAACCGGTCGTCGGACACCCAATACACCGTTTCGTCGCCGCCGCGGTTGCTCGCGTGCCTCGCGCCACATGCGCGCCGCCCGTCAGTGACCGCCCGCGCGACCATGTGTGTGTTTTTCGCGATACTCATACTGATCCCGGTATGGCATTCCGTGTGCGGCCAGCAGATCCACGGTAACGGTTCGTCGGCCGCGGCCGGGCCACCGCCGCCGTTCAGCTACGACGCACCGGACGACTGCGTGTGGACGGTGCGCGGCGACGGCGACGAGGTGATGTTGGCGTGCACGTTGCGCACCATCAACAGCGAGATGGACACCACCAACTTCTCGGCCATTCCGTCCGAGCACACCGTGTCGCTGCTCATTTCGTGCGATCCCACCGTGACCGCGCACAGCTCCATGCAGAACCAGAGCTTCGCGCACCTGGCCCGGCTTCGCGAGCTAGAGCTCGACTCGTGCAAGCTGACCGTGTGGCCCGCGTACACGCTCACCGGGCTCCACGACCTCCGCAACCTGACCTTGCGCACCGGTTTGTCCGATTGGCCGGATCACGCGGACACCACCCTGGAGATCGCGGCCGGCAGCTTCGCGCACACCGGTCGCCTGGAGCGGCTCGACCTGAGCACCAATAACCTGGCCGCGGTGCCCGTCAACACGTTCTGCCAGCTGCCCAACCTAGTGCACCTGAACCTTAGCCGGAATCGCGTGCAAGACGTGGCCGACCTGGGCTTCAGGGAACGGGCGCCGCCACCGCCGCCGCCACCGCAGCCGCTGATCGCCGGCCACGACGACGACCACGTGTACGACACGGATCCGTACCAGCGGCGCTCGGCTACCGCCTCGGGTCCGTGTCCGCTGGACGTGCGAACCGTGGACGTATCGTGGAACCGCATCGGCCATTTGCCGACCAACGGTTTCGGCTCGTTGCGGCGGCTCGCCGAGCTCCGGATGGCCGGCAACGAGATCGCCGTGGTCAACGATCGGCCGCTCGCCGGCCTCGCCAGCCTCGAGGTGCTCGACATGTCCTGCAACCGCATCGTGTCGCTGCCTGTGGACATGTTCAAGGATGTGGCCGACACCATCAAGCAGATCTACCTGCAGAACAACTCGATTGGCGCGCTCACGCCCGCGCTCTTCGTCAACCTTTACCAGCTGACTACGTTGGACCTGTCTTTCAATCAGCTGACCAGCGACTGGATCGATGCATCCACGTTTACCGGACTTATCCGGTTGGTCACGTTGAACCTGTCCAACAACAGGATAACCAAACTGGACCCGACCATGTTCCACGACCTGTATACGCTGCAAATACTTAACCTGGGCGGCAATCTGATCGACTCGGTGCCGAACGACGCTTTCATACCGCTCCGGAATCTCGACACATTGGTGCTGTCCAACAACCGGATCGTCGAAATCGGCCCGCTGGCGCTCAACGGGCTGTACGCGCTCACGTTGCTCTCGTTGGATGGCAACAAGCTAGCGGACGTTCACGAGGACTGCTTCAAGAATTGCACCACGCTGCAGGACCTGAACCTGAGCGGCAACGTGTTCAGGTCGGTGCCGGCCGCGCTCCGAGAGATGAGACTGCTGAAGACCGTGGACCTGGGCGAGAACCGGATCGACTCCATCGACCCGGACTCGTTCTACGGCATGACCAACCTGTACGGGCTGAGGCTGATTGGCAACCGGCTGCGTAACCTCACGTCACATTTGTTCGACAACCTTGTGTCGTTACAGATATTAAACGTGGCGCACAACCAAATCGACTACGTGGCTCCGGACGCGTTCCACAACATGACCACCATACAAGCGATCCGGCTGGACGGGAACCGGCTGTCGTCGATGGAACGGCTGTTCCGGAACGTGACAAGCCTGTTGTGGCTGAACGCGTCGGACAACGTGCTCAACGACTTTGACTACGGCATGTTGCCGGAGCAGCTCGAGTGGCTGGATGTGCACAAGAACTACTTGACAGAGCTGTCGAACAGGAACGGCGCGACAGTACGCATCCGCACGCTGGACGTGCGGTACAATTACTTGACGTACATCGGACCGTCTTCGGTGCCAGACGCGGTGGAAATCCTGCTGATGAACGACAACCAGATCATGACGGTGGAGACCAGCACGTTCCTGGCCAAGGTGAACGTAACGCGGGTGGACATGTATGCGAACCAGATCGGGCAGCTGGACGTGAACGCCTTGCGGCTGGCACCCGTGCCGCCGGACCGGCCGCTGCCCGAGTTCTACATCGGTGGCAACCCGTTCCAGTGCGACTGCAAGATGGAGTGGTTGCAACGCGTGCACTTGCTGGAGGCCCTGCGCCAGTACCCGCGCGTCATGGACATGGGTTCGATCTACTGCAAGCTGCTGTACAACCGCGAGAATCGGTACGTGCCGCTGGCCGACATCGAGCCCGCGCAGTTCGTGTGCACATACAAGACGCATTGCTTCGCGGTGTGCCAGTGCTGCGAGTTCGACGCGTGTGACTGTGAGATGACATGCCCGGTGAACTGCACGTGCTACCACGACCAGCCGTGGTCGTCCAACATCGTGGACTGTTACTCGTCCAACTACACGCAGCTGCCGGCCAAGATCCCGATGGACGCGACCGAGGTGTACCTGGACGGCAACCTGTTCTCGCACCTGTCCAGCCACGCGCTGCTCGGCCGCAAAAACCTGCGCATACTGTTCGCCAACCACTCGGGCATACGGTCCGTGCGCAACGACACGTTCACCGGGCTGAAGCGGCTGGCCGTGCTCCACCTGGAGCACAACGCAATCGAGCGGTTTGACGGGTCCGAGTTCAACACGGTGGAGAACCTGCGCGAGCTGTACCTGCAGCACAACCGTATCGGGTACCTGAACAACATGACGTTCGAGCAGCTGCGCGGGTTGCGCGTGCTGCGGCTCGACCACAATCGGCTGCGCGACTACGACGTGTGGATACTGTCGGCCAACGCGCGGCTCGCCGATCTCCGGCTGGCCGACAACCCGTGGTCGTGCGAGTGCGAGTTCGTCCAGTCGTTCCGTCGGTTCATGATGACGGCCGTGGACGTCGCCGACGCCGGCCAAGGGCCGCGCGTCACCGACTCCGCGGCGGTCGCGTGCCATGCTGACGACGGCGCCGCGCGTGACCTGAGCATCCGCGACCAGAACGCGACCGAGTGCCGTTCGTTTTTCGGTTCGATCGTCGAGAACCGCATCGTCCGGCACGTGCTGCCCACCGCTCTGACCGCCGTGTGCGTCGTCCTGGCCCTGGTACTCGTTCTGTACCTGGCCGTCGTATACCGGCACGAGTGCCGCGCCTGGGTGTACCACAAGTGCGGGTTCCGTATTTGCCACAAGACCGTGCCGTACGAGGACGACCGCATGTTCGACGCGTATGTCGCGTACAGCATCAAGGATGACGGGTTCGTCGCTCAGATGTTGGCGCCCGGGCTCGAGCAGGGCGACCCCAGGTACCGGGTGGGTCTGCACTACCGTGACTTCAACGTCAGCTCGTTCGTGGCCGACACCATCGTTGAGGCCATCGAGTCGTCCAAGCGCACCATTCTGGTCGTATCCAAGAACTTCGTAGAATCCGAGTGGTGCCGGTTCGAGTTCAAGTCCGCACTGCATGAGGGCCTCAAGGACAAGCACGGGCGCCTGATCGTCGTCACCCTCGGTGAGATACAGCCTAAGGACGTCGACCCGGAGCTCAGATCGTACATGAAGAACGCAGTGCACGTCAACTGGGGCGACCGCATGTTCTGGGAGAAGCTCAAGTTCGCTATGCCGGACGTGATCAAGTGCCAGAGCTTGATATCCCGGTCCCGGAACGGCGTCAACATATACGCCACGCCACTAAGGACGTCCTACTCGTTCGCCACCCAACCGCCCAGGACCGCGGCTGACGCCGCTTCGGTGCAGTCCAGCAAGTATTACCTATCACCGGCCTACGTGGATTCTTCGCAGCACCTTTGGGCGTAATCCGCAGTAGCCAGGTAACGTTAATTTCCTTTCGCTTAACGTACGGTAAATTGGTGGCAGATCTGTTGAAAATCTGCCTCGTTTTCGGGATTAGAATATAATATTATACCGATGTAATGTTATGCGCCCGTAACGGATCAAAACACGACATAATTACTACGGATCGCTTGTTATATATGAAATTACGTTCTTCTTTGGAAGAAAAAAAAGAAAAATGTACGTATAATGTAAATTATAATATTATTACTATACGTGGTGCAGTGGATATTGTGTGTGTAGATCTTTTGAAAAAAAAAATAACCTAATAACAAATACGCAGGATTATCATCTCAGAAACGATCTTTAACACACGGTACCGCGGTAAACATGTTTCGTGTAACCGAATCTCATTACGTGTATCGTTCTTTGCCAGAGGTCCAATCGTATATTAGACGTGTATAACAGCCGGTTGACAGAAAAGATAATCATCGTGGAGTATAATGATTTTCCAAATGCGAGCTGAATCATTTTTTCTTTCCCTTCGCACTCCGATATGTTAAACCGAGTATTAATAATTCTCCGTGTATATTATACATATTGTATATGTTATACTTGTATAGAATAAAAAAAAAAAATGATTTTATGAATGGCGTATCAAAGACAATTTAATAACATACATAAAAATACTCGAGGCGTGACGGTCAAATATATTTAAAACAAGTCGAGATTTCTCTCTTCTGTCGCACACTGTATACTAAATTTTACTACTATGGTCCACGTACGTCAAGATTACTCCGGCTCGTATTATTTCGGACTTGTCGTTTCCACAATAATGTGGATAATTAATCCACTACACGAAGAAAAGTAATATAACCGTAATACAATACACTCGTTAAAGTTATTAATAATAAACTCATCACCATCGGCGTAAATATGCCGGACGGCTCCTCTAGTCACTCGTTATACAATATCATTATAATAATATATTGACATTTAAATGGACGTAAACACAATGTATTACGCACAGCCACGAATTAAATTAGTAACTTTTATCGTCCGACAATGCTTTTATGAAGCTCTTTTTAAAAAAAAAATCACATTTATAAATATATATGTATATAATTTTTGTTAATTTGCATTTACCACTATAAAAGGTTCTTTACCATTTGACACCCTCCGGCGAAGCGTTTATCTACCTCTGCGCGGAAAAAAAGAGCCTTTTATGATTTTTTTTTTTTTTTCATTACATTTTAAATATACTTTTACGTGTGAATGGATGTTAATTTCAGCCGTTTGGGGCCTCTTGACATTGTCGTTTGTTGTTGTTATTTTTTTTATTCTTGTCGTCAAAAGACGTCAAGAAAACATTTATGTCGATTTTCAGCCCGTAAAAAATACACGCATTCTTACAATCCGTCCGAAATGTAGAAATACAAATTACTTTTTAATTTGAAACTTGTAAACCAGTTGTAAAGCTTAATAATAACTATGAGTTTCGAAAACAAAACAATGTCTGGCTCGCCAGTATAACGAGTTTGTTTTCGCCTCGGGTGACCTGCATTTAGAATAAAAACTGTAAAATACAAAACGCCACGAAATCCCATTATTTCTGATCATTTATTTTTTCTACTTCATTAAATTTTGTGAACTACATGCGTCCTTACACATTGTTGGTACCGTTCTTTTTTTTTTTTCATACAAAGATTTCATTAGCTCGTGTTCGAAGTGTGTACGTCCTTGCACAAACTTCTGCCGTTTAATTTTTTTACTTTATAAACTGTGTTTAAAAGAGTATATATATACATACTATTTAATATTATATAATACCACCGTTATTATTGTATGTTTTTTACCTCCAAAATTAAAATGTACCCTCAGTTTTTGGCGTCTTTTCGCCCTAATACGTAACATCTGCTCGGCAGCAATGCTGTTTCCCATCTGCCCTGTTGTGAATTCATATTCACCCCACCCGGTGAGTGTGTGTGTGTATAAATGTATGTGTGAGTGTTTATGTATACACTGAGAAATTCAATCTCGACACCTTAGCCCATTCGATAATTAACCCTCTGATATTACAAACTGCACGAGGGGACGGTGCAGACTTGTGAGCGTTACACGGTATATAGTTTCAGTAAACACATAACATTAGTTTTGAAAATAATCTCTAAGTCACTTTAATTCTATAGTGCAACATGGCGCCGAAGAACATTCCTCTCGCACTGAAAACATTTGTAAAAGTTGCAATTTGTAGGATTATGATAAGTATATTGTTTTTTTTTTTTTAAGTTACCTTGTCTATAAATAGTACATTGTTCAAAGACCGAAAGGGTACAAATAACATTTTCGACAAACTAATGTTTTTTGATTTTGTCCTGGACTCGTATATTTAATTATTGAATTATCTGCGTACAGTTCTCGAATATTATTACATTTAAGTAGTATTATAAATTCATTACATTTTTATCAAACGCCAAATAAGATTTATATTTTCTCCTTGAATAGAAAAAGTTCAATTATTAATCCTATGCAAATTTTGATTGAGCCGTAAATAAAATATACACACATTTTTAATAGAATTACGAAACCAATTTGCAGAGTTTCAACAAAAGTTTTTAATATTTAAAATAAATGTTTACGTTTCATTCATTTTCATTCTTACAAAATGTATATCTATCTTCACCCCACTATTTCTCTCTTTTTTGTATTCAAATTTGCATACGTCATAATAAGATAAGGTTTTTTATTATACTGTAGTATTGAAATAGTGTATTTTGGTAATTTATTTATTAATTTTTTTTTTTATTATTATTATTTTTTTTTTTTAGAAAAAACTCGTTTCAATTCAAAACGATAAAATTAAATAACATATTATTAAGTTCATAAAACGCATAATATCAAAACTCAATATTTTTTTCAGGAATAATAATAAACAAAAAAAAAAAAAGATACTATGTTATGTGTGTTTAGTATATTATTTTAAGGCCTATAAATCAAATTTTTAATTACGAGTACGTGGTATAAACAATACACTACAGTGAGGCAGTTGACGTGATATTAATTATGAACATCCTAACCGTGTTTACGATTCGGTCCAATTTAACAATGAAACCAAAGTCGCGCCTACGATCATATGAAAAAAAGAATAAACAAAACGCATATGATGTGTAGATAATAGCAATAGTACCTATCTATTTAAGTATCAACGTAAGTCGACAAATTGCGATGTGATCCGCGATGCCGAGAAGATCTCTTGTAAGATTTTTATTATCATTATTATTATTGTTTCATATTGTTTACACGAATACGTCGTGTCTCGTCAAGTCTGTTATCGGTACTGGTTTTTTTTTATTTATTATTTTTTTTTCCACGCGAGCGAAACCACCCGTGCCACCACCGTGTAATCGATATCGAGAAATATTGACGTCTGACGGATACACGAAATACCATTTTTATTTAATTTTATTTATTTTTTCTAACGGTCGGCCGAACTCGTACAATTTCCAGTATACATTTTATTTTATTATTTTATATGGTGGTGGGCGGCACATTGGTTGCGCACGAGAGGGGGTGCACGATCGTACATAGTAGTGTATGAATGTCGACAAAGTTTAGCTATTTATTTTTTTTTCCGTATTTCGCGGGGTAAGAACGAAAAAAATATAAATGTACGCACTGTCCCAACAGAGACTTTAAAAGCGGGGAAAGAAAACCAATCGGTATCGATTTAGCTACACACTCTGCTGCTGCCCTGGAACGCTCGTATATTCCATTCGCGTATAATTCCGTTAACGTTCATGAAATCGACTTATCGTCCCAGTGGACATGGCCAACGGCACAGTGTACACGCATCCGAATAGCGTTTTCGTCACAGTAAAATTTCGATAAGTTTTTAACGGTGGTTTTTTTTTCTCCAAAAGTGTACTGACTAATGTTTTCGCGAATATTTACATTGTTAATTATTATTAGTTATGCAAACGCACGTGCGTGTTGTAACGTATCTGGGTTGCGATGTTTTGTGTACGAAACGCGATATTAGCATGTACGGATGTATGTCAGGGGTTCGTATAATCGAAAAAAAAAAAATAAAAAAATAAAATCTAACGTTCAGCTGTTCTCGTTTCTAGTGCTCGCACCGTATACCTATCACTGAAAAATCGATACCTCTTTATTAAACGAAAAGTATGGGTACACATATATTATACGTAATACGTATATTATCATTAAAAACTTAATATGATGGTCATTAATTGTCACCAACAATGGATGTGGAAGGGGGAACAAACACACCTATAGATCCACGCCACTACATGTACTCCTATTGATTCGTAGAGGCGGGTTCTGACGTAAACAGTGAGTTGAAAAATTAAATTAAAATCGTTTGAAATCATTTTAAATTCAATTTGAACATATCGTGAATCGATTTATTCCCTTATAATATAAACATTTTCCTTATAACACTTCATAATACTCGAATTGAATAATGAATAGCACATACTTTTGACCCACAAAACGAAAAGCAGTTTTAGACAAATTTAGTGATTTAATGGGTCCGATGATGGTATACTGTTGCGTATTTTAGAAACCCAAAAATGAATATAAACCTACTCGCAATAAATCGCAATTCCGTCTCAAACATCAGTATAAGAAATTCACCTTTCAAAAACATAACATGTACTGTTCGAGAGTTTTTTTTCATTTATACAGCGTCTTTATCAGCTGAATATAGAAATATTGTATGACATGGAGGTATATTGAATCCGAAAATGACAATATTATCATGTCAAAATACAATGCACCATTGATTTAAAAAAAATCTTTATCAATTATAATTGCGAAAGTTAATTGGGTGATCTGAAATATTCGAATCTAAAAACGAAAAGCGTTGTCCCCGTTTACATATCTTGATTGGACGAATAGCGCGTACTTATGCGAAAGTATCCTCTTTAGCGTGAATATTACATTTTGTAATATTATAATTTATTCTCGTTACGGAATTTTTAAATATTCTCTCGCGTGTACACACTTCACCGATCAAACGGATTTTATTAGCTGTGCAAAGAGAATTAACACCGCTTCGGATGTACGTATGTAATACAGACACGTGTATAAATATTGTATGCGCGCGAGTTGCGTTCGATTATATTAGATTACACTCGCGCACGGGGTAGCGAAACGACGTTCTGGTTATGTTATAGAACGAAAAGGCGCGTTTATTGCATATCACATTAGTAATTATTGTTCTGCTAATTCTGTTCCTGAATACGATGACGGCACGAGCAGCGTTGTGCGGGGCGCGGTACGGAAACAAAGTTGTTTGTCAACGTGATAATATTGGCTTTTTTCGATATACATACGTACATACGTATCGCGCCTATCTCAAAGGGATGTTATATTATCATCATTATTATTATTATATTAATAAAAAGGACATGCCGAGGCCGCAGCCGTCACCGGTCGACGCCACCGATTTTCGCGCGCCAACAATAGTGCCCGGACCCGTGTGCACGGCTTTTGTATATTGTAACCGCGTTCACCTCGTGGGGGCGCGCGCGCACAACGACGACGACGGTGGTGTATTAAATCTACTGGAAACCGGACAAAACGCGCATTGTTCCGTTAATCTCGCCGTTATTATTACTATCATTATTGGTGTAATATACGTGCGCGTGCACTTTGGTACTATATATATATTGTAATATCATTATTACCCTATGACCGTCGCCACCACGGACCGCGCTGAAAATAATACAGCCACCGGACGATGATAACGGTTCAAGTTGGTCCGCGTACGATTTTCAAGGGACTTGCAATAAAAAATTGTGCGTACTCGCCGGGCCGGAAGGAAATTTTTTTCTCCCAATGGTTTTTGGCGGAACGGTATAGCACGACGCGATACGCAGTGCGTCGATGCGAAACATCACATCGTATTAAGGATACTGCCGTGCGAGCTGACAGGCCCGTATGCCGATGTGGTGTTCCGATTTCCAAATTCCACGCCGGAATTCAGCCGACGTGTTAACCATCATCGTACCGAAAGAGAATATTATTTTTTTTTCGCAAAGTTGTTCAATGGTTTTAATATTGTTTCAGTGACGAACGAGAGAGATATTTTCGATTCCGACGGTCCGTCCGGCGGTTGTTTCGAATAGCTACTAAAAGGTTTAGGCTGCGTCGGAATGGTAAACCGTGGTGCCGTGCGATCGTAATCCGGCGGAGTCCGTTGAAAAATTAAAAAATTAAAATGGAACGAAAAAAATATAGAATAACCAGAACCCGTATCGAATCAACGGTGTTCTCGGCGGATTGTTATTATTACGATGCGAGAGAAAAGCCGCGGGCCGCACCTGTCCGTTTTCACGGGCGTTTGGGGCGAGCCGATGCGCCCGGCCGATAGCGCACATCGTTTTACGCGCGCGATGCGATGTTATCGCGTGGCCACCGCCGAAGACCCGCGGGGACCCAACGGTCGACGGCCGCACGCAATAACACTCCTGATACGCAGGAAAGACGTGCGAAACGTAATCGCGTTTCCTTCGTCGTTCCTATTATTTACGTCCGCTGTTGTTTCCGTCGCGTCAACTATCAATTATCAAACGTCCGTTATTAGCAGGGGTGTATTTAGACTTTCTCCTACTAAAATGGTAGAAGGGCGTCTGATATATTTTTCTTTAATTTGGGCTCAAAATTGGCAAGTATAATTGTTGGTAATATTTAAATCAGGTGAATCCTTAATTTATGTGATTTATTTTTTTTTTTAAACTAATACCGCATCCACTTAAAATCGACTTCTGTGTAGTTCTTTTTTGACACTTGTCTATGTTTTGAAAGTTACGTTAATGTTTTATTTGATTTTTCACTAAGTATGGACACCAAGTATCTTTATAAAATGATCCACATTAAAAAAATTTGAAATGTGTATCTCACATAAGTTCGATTCCTTAAATACGGATTCAGGGGGGGGGGGGGGTGATCGCTCTCTTTGCTTCTCTAAAATACGCCCTTGATTATTACCCGGTAACACCGTGTGGTACGTCTGGTACATTACCGCGTACACCACGATTTCGATCGCTGCAGCCTCTCCTCCCCCGCCACAGCCAAACTAAAATAAATTACAAAGTGTGGGTCGTTCTTATTTACCGCTGAATAACGCACGCTCGATACCGATTCAATTATTACGGAAAAAACGCATTGCGATCGATGCGTGTATACAGACACTTCATCGATAAACGATAACATTTTACGCTTAACGGTATTTTGGTATGTTTTCATCTTCCTCCACCGGAAAATAAACCACACCATCGTAGTATCTGAGTTCGTGTGCACTCGGTATGCTTCACGGACACTGTTGGCAGGACCGCGATATTTACGTCTTTTTATGGGGGGGGGGGAATGGTACGCTTTATCGACATATTTCTAAGGATGCTTTATTAAGTACATAACGTATTGTACTTTGTGGGTTGCGACCAATGGATCAATTATGATAAAAGAAGTGTTACAATCGTTACACAGTTGATTGAAATAGTTGCAGAAGCGTAAGGTGCGAGTGCCAGTGATTAACTAGTATATAAAATCCAATACGGCAATACAGTATATTTATGATATGAATACTGATAAATAATTGCTAGTTTAAAATCGGTTATCGATAAATATATAGTATGATTTGAATTTCGTTTGTTTTTCAAGTGGAGGGTATGAGTGACTCGTTTTGCCCACTCTTATAAAGGGTGCTCAGTGATACGTGCAAACAATAATATTATTATCGTGACGTGGTGTGCGGTCATCGTCGCCACTAGAGCCTGTTTTAATTGATTTAAGTCCCCACCGGGAAGACGTTAATAAAAAAAATACTGCATTTTAATTAATCAAAAATGTGCATGGCTTTTTCCCGAAGTACTCAAACGCGTATCAATAATAGCCGATTTGTGTCTATATATTATAATAGATTGCAAGTTGTATAATATATTTATAATACAGCGATATAACGCGTTTATTTTTCGTACGAAAACAAATGAACGTATTTCGTTGATTTTCCAGTTTGATTTAAAACTGTTTTCCGATGCTAAAACAAAACACAAATAATATGATCAGACAAACATATGGAGTGAAAATTTGTCTGTAGACTTGTCACCATGGGCTTCGAGAGTTCATTACAATTAACTGATCGTTTTCCCACAGAAGTATATGGTTAGACGGTGTAGCAGTTTCGTCCGGTATAAAACCGTCTCATATGCGCGTATTCACTGCGGACTGAGGAATTCTCGACAACAATACGTCCTTGTCATATTCATTTAATTTTTCTTTCGATGACGGTAAAAAGAAACAACCATTATTATAATAGAAACCGTGCGTATCATCACACCATCTCCTACGGTTTTGTTTAAAGACAATCCCGGAAAGCAATCATACACTCCTTTACTTGCGCGCGAATCACTATATTTGTATGGATAGTCCACCAACAGCGTTTCCCTTATTGCCGGGATAGGAGAAAAACGCTGCCGGAAAAATTGAAAATACTTTTCCGACGTTTGATACACACATCGTGTACAATATCATGGAGTCGGAAATGTAATGATCAAGTAAAACTGTGGAAGAGCGAAATTATATTTATCGAATTGTTACCAATAAAAATTGAAGTTTTTGATCTAATGGCGTATAAATTCTAGGAGCACGTTTTGATTTCGAAAACTATCCGTAGTGTACGCAACGCGTTTCGGTGCGTCAGAAGCCTACAGTCGCGTATAACAAAACACTCTTTTGGTATATTATTAAAACGCGCTTGTGATTATTAAACGAGGGATTTTTTTTTTTTATATTTTAACGCTGTACGAGTACATTATATGAATAATGAATAATGAATAATTATATGAATGTACAATTATGATAACTATTTGTGAAATGTTTTTGCTTTGATTTTCTCGGTATTACATTGGAATAAAATGAAATGTAATCAGGATTATTTTGTAAGACAGTTTAGTAGAAAATAAATATTAATTTGCAGCGAATAATCTTTAGCACGATTTTCACATGGTCTTAATCGTTAACCTATTCCAACCCAACAGCTACACAACGACAACGATCGTCTAACGTCGTTTAAATGTAACATTGAATGACCACAGATTATTATACGCTGTTATGATTGTACACAGCCAACGCGTCAAGTGCGTAAACAAACTGCAATTTGAAACTACAGTAACGCGTTCGTTGCTGTCGGAATGGTTTTCTGAGATCGATAAAAATATAAAAACTAAACAAAACACGTCGATTCGCGTTAACTGGTCTCTCGGGGCCGCCGGCTGTTCGTCGGTCTAGCGGTCGCCAACGATTATGATTAACAATAATAACACTACGTTTGAAACAAAAATTCGTCGACACGAAATAACCGTGATATAATAATGATAATGCACGCATGTCCGCATGTCATGATAATCGTATTCAACATTTTATTGTGATCATTACTACGTGGCCGTCTCGCAGCGTCACGGATCTCGTTCGCATTCAGCTGCCGGAAATCGCAACCCATCCTCGCGACAAAGTGTACGAAAACCGCACGCGTACAAATTATTATAATTTATGCGTTTTGTTCGCAAGTGCAGAGCAACGTTTTCGTGGCATCGACATAACGTTGCTGTCGAGCGTTTTTGAAACGTCCACCTCGTAAATTTGGCTGTCGAACGTATTATTATTATTATTGCTTAGATCCGTGGCGCAGAGTTCAAATCTTCGAAGTGCTACATTACGAACCCACAACTCCCACCCCAAACATTACATACAACCAATTTTATACAATTATTATATTCGCAATACCGTTATAAGAAAAAAAATTTGACACGTTTTATTTTTGTATTATAGTATTTTATGATATTAGAATTTTAAGCGTCGAACGTAATTTCCTATCGATATTAGCAAACGTGTTCAACAGAACAATGTCATTAACTGTAAATATTTTTAATTTGCAATGGTTATGGAACACGCTTTAAATTGAGTTGGAGGTGCTTAAGCAACACACTCGTAGTTACGGCGCATAGATGCGCTGTTACAACCGTTATTGCTGTGCGATCGACGCAATCTGCTCGATGTACGCAGTGCCGGATTTAGAAAATGTGACACTCGGGGGGCTGAATTTAGCGCCCACGAAAATACGTTGTACGTTCCTGAACTTTTTTTAATTTTCATAAACTTAAGAGCGTCCTTATATCAACAGCGCCCGGAGCGATCATACCCACTTGTTGTCCCCTAGATCCGTCACTGAGTGTATACGTTCATTCGTTGTCAGATGCGTCATCAAATGGGAAACATGGGGTCGTTTCCTTGATCGTTTAGATTTTATTGCAATCCAACAGATGCACCGATTCCGTTGGTAAAACTAATTTTTTGATCGTCGCTCGTTGCATCTCTGAATGTGCACTCGTCCGAGCAATGTAATGATTCGAAAACGCCGCAGGAAAAAAAAAGAAAAGAAATAACAACAACGTGATGCAAACACGCGTTCAACCGATTGAACATAATTCGGTTTCGAGAGAAGTAAACGTTGAAACTACGAATTCGCTGTGATCACGGTGTGCAGTATGTACTCGCGTTTAATATTTTTTGTTATACCATTATATTACGATACATGGGTTGTGGTTCTTGTTCTCGGACCATTGTACAACACGGGATTGCAAACGGCGATGAAAAAATTGGGAAATTCGATTCGGTCAGAAGATTTGAGCTTGAATCATATAATACGACGGTAAATCGCGTAAAAAAAATCTGAAATATCAACGCGCCCAGTTCGAACCGTTTCCGTAATAATTATTGTAATGTTGTGATCGCGTTATGCAACAGTGCTATCGTTTGTATTATGTATTATTATTATTATTATTATGGCATTATACCCGTGCAATTATAAACGTACCTGTGTCGACTAAATAATACAATCAAATCTCTATTTAACAAACTCCTGTTTAACAAAACTCTTTACGTGATCATTTTTTTACAAAACATAGAAGCAATCTGTTTGGCGAATACATCGGCTATATAACGAATTGATTTAATAATATTATTATTATTCTGCAGTAAATATTATTTATGTTTAAATTATAATTATTATTATTATTTTTTTAATTATATTATACAGTATAATATAATAAAAAATAAATAAAAAAAAACTATTGAATCACGATTCGGGCGCACATCATATCGTACTCATTTTAAAATATTGTATTATTGTATTAAACCGTTCAATTTTGTTCTTATATTAGACTCATATTATTTGCGTATTATTCGTAGAGCGAAAACGAGTATTTTTAAGTGGTGAAAATTGCATTAGATTTTACCGAAATCACTATTGAACAAATGTTTTTCAGTTCATCAAACAGAGGTTCAAGTGTATAATATAACGTAGTATTGCCGTTTTGCTGTCATTCTTATCTTACACTCTTCCACTCCATCCCGATCCGGATTTTTGTCGATACGCGGAACCTCGATCGTGGCGATTCCCGTGAACTATGTGCGAAAATCATCGAGTGAAAAGGAAATTGTAGAGAATAATGTATGATACGAATCGACACCGCGACCACCTCCTGCTTACCACCGCGGTGTACGATAAATAAATTACCATAACGTGCCACGGTCCTGATGTATTATTTTTAAGTCGCAATCCCGCTAAAAAATAATGAAAAATGAAAAAAAGAAAAAATATATTCATATCCGTATTACTCGCGATAACATTTTTTTTGCACATGCATATTATGTTATTATTATTATTGTATTACGTGTACTGGCGCGTCGGTACGATAGCTCGATTGGTTTTTTTTTTTATTTATTTTTTTTTTTCTGCACCTCCGAAACCATTCGAAATTATTCTAAACGCGTTTTCGTGGAGAAAAAAAAAAACGAAAATAATACGAATTCGGTTCGGTTCGTTGCAACGCAAAATCGTACATATACGCCATTAAGTAAATAATGTTGTTTCGCGGCAACGATTCATTAGACGAGCGAGGGCAATTCCGAAATGAATAATCGCAATGCGCGCGCGTTTGTTCAATTGGTTTCACCGCTCCCGCCAACCGACACCGTTGTAAATCTCGTGTGTGACAACGGTACACGCGATGTACCACGTCGCAACAATATAGTGAAATCGTTTAAAATCTACTATATACAACTATACTACTATTTACTCGATGGTGTAGTCTGTATAGGACCGTCCACAAGCAGTAGTAGATATTATTATTATTATTATTATTATTGCACCGACGAACAAATGCACTTTAAGTTATTATCGTACACTTACATACACACGCGAACCAGTGGAGTTATGGATTGACGGATCGTTATACGGGGAAGGGTTGGAGATAGCGGACAAAGCTCGGTTGAAAATGAAATAAACCTTGTTAAGCGTAAACGCCCTGTATCTGTGTTAAAATATGATTTAAGTATATAACAATATCTATCCGTTTAGTCCATATATTTATATATACATAAACATTTATGAAATACGTTACCTTATACGTGTTTAAGGCCGAGACTTGAACCTAACCTCTTAAACTTGCTGGCCACTACCCGTTTATATTGCCCACGTAATATTATATAATAATATTGCTCAAGCGGTACATTGTAATATAATGATATGCAGTGAAACCTGCGCGAGACAAACCCTCAATGCACGGAAACAACACGGGTCTAACTAGACGGAAATTAAAGTCGGTCTCGTCACGAATTACGTCGCTGTTATCCTTCTAGACGTAAGCAGGAAACTTGTTCTGGATACCCTGTCCCGTACTCTATCCCGTTTCGGGAAGTTTCTATTGCAAGCAACGTTATATGTATTACGCAATGCATTACTACTGTTATCAGCAACATCTCAGCAAGCAAAATAGTACATCAAGTTCGCGTATTATATTATTATTCATTACGTTACGGCCCTCCCGAAACGACGGCATATATATTTTGCAATGCGATTTCGATGACCTGTCTACGCCGACTCGGTTAATTGTACATTATTGCAGTAGTTAATAAGTGATAAATAACAATATTCAATGGTTTCGATGGATAAACCATGAGAGAGTACTCTGTCATGATGTCTATCGATTTCTGTCGTCCGTGTCTGCGCCATGGTCCGAAACGGTTACGTTCTGTTTTGAGCTGTAGAACGCGATACCGTGTAACACCAAGAGTTTTTAGCCAAATATTCGAGACCGTAGCCATTGAAACTGTTGTAATTATTTATGGCACGTAGCATAACGTAATAATCGTCAGCTTGGGTTTTCGATTTTTAATTTTTTTAACTTTTTTTTTTTTAAGATGGAACCGATTTATTAACGGCATCAATAAGAAAGCGCGTATATTATTGTTACCCTTGTCACCCTCGTCCATATCATGGTATACATTCTTGTCCATGCACCCCATGGAATTCCATCGATAACAAAACGTTAATAATAATGTTCGTTTTTCCATTATCATTAAAACCTAGTTATACAAATTGAAATAAATTATTCAACGAAAAGTTCACGGTTCACCGTTTCCGCGTGGCCCGGGCTGTGTCGGTAAAAGTATTTGGAAATCATGGTTGTTCGATTTTTATTTTTTATTTTCAAAAGTCGTTTATATAACATTAATAATAATGAGAATTATGTAATCACATTTAAATGCTCTTTTGTGACTGACTAATTTAAAGTGTATTATTTGAATACAACCATTTGCTATAATTAATAATGTTTTTTTTTTCATTTCTGTTTCAGTGTTTTTGCAATGTCGACGAGGAGCCGCTCAAACCAATAAAACTAAAAAAAAATTTCAAATATACACGCGTATCGCACGTGATACTTTTACTTAAAAATTGTATTTTCTACGTTCCCATTACTACATAACATCTTTATATTTCGGTCGATCAACTTATTATTATAATTATTATTATTATTATTATTATTATTATTATTATTATTATTATTATTATTATTATTATCATTATTATTATTTTGTACACTTTTAGAACGTTAAGAATATTTGTATATTAGTTTTAAGTTTCCCATTGGATTTCTAGTCAAAATTCTCGCGTACACCCGCCACTACTGGCGTGCAACAGAACGGACGATACGGACGCTATCGTTGCTGTAAGGGATACTCGTCACATCCTAAATCCCACGTGCTCGCGACTGTTCAGCGAAACGAGAGGAACACGTTGTATTTATACACACTTTGTGCAGTCATCTTTGCCATCTGTCGTTGGCGCAGTGCTCTTTTATTTGACCTGCGTCCTGAACGCGCAACAACCCTTTTGTCCGTATCGGCGTCACGGTGATTCTCACCACCGCCGTTTTGAATGTTTGTACGAAAATATATGCGTGTGTACACCTGAACGCATATTGCGTATATATACGTGTAATCCGTACATATGTAAGTGTATCCGGTTCGCGACCGTTTTTCAGCTGTAAGCCAAAATTAATCTAGTTAGTGTATAGAGAAACGTGTACTTTTTCGCACGGGTACTAAAAAAAAAAAAAAAATTGACTTTTCCAGTGCTTCGATTTTTTTCTTCTATTTTTTTTTTCTCTTTCAGCATTTATCCCACCTGCATACGAATTTTTAAATTATATAACATTGTGCAAGATCTATGTATTTTATCTTTAAACAATGTATTAAAAATAAAAAAAAAAACACGACATTTTTTTTATCACCTTACGTTTGGATTGCTCTGAGATATTAATTACAATATTAACTAACCTTTATTATTATTAACATAACATTCTAAGCACACGGGTTTCCGACTTTCTTTTTTGTCCGGGCGATCTAGTCATGTTAAATACTTCATTTTATATAAATATATAAGATAAATTATATATTCTCAGCTGTGATAATATATTTAATATGATTTATAATTTGTGTCGATATTTCCTGTACATTTTTTGACCCCGCTCCGTGACATTATTGATTAACGTTGAGTTTAATGATATCCAAATGAACTTTGTGTTAAGCCAATTATGTCAAATTTTTGTATAGAAGTTTTTTTATTTATTTATTTATACGTATACATATATATATATTTTTTTTTATTTATTTATTATTTATAACTATTTGTATATTTTGTCGTTATTCATCGTACAATATAAAATAACTGTTCACTCAAACATGCAGTACGATATTATTGACCCGTATGATACCCGTGATACGGTAAAAAAAAAATCACACTATCATGGTGCGGTTTCCTGAACCGCTTCGTTTCAGTCGTTTCGGTGTTTATATCACCACAATTTTAAATTATACTATCAAATTATTTGTGGAAATATTATCACTTTAGTATCAAATTTCATTTGACAATCATTTTCGATTCAAATTTAATACGTTTAAAGAAATTAATTTTTTTTTTTAATAACTTTAATGATATATCGTGAGAATTTCTACTTGAGCTTTGATAAGCCTTGAAGCGTTGAAAAATAAATGTTCAAACTCCGAAATCATCTATATATTTTAATAGACATAATTTAAAGCAAAATAAAAATAAAACCTAATTTAAAATGTTTAAATAAAAATTACCAAAGTAAAAATAACTCTTCAGTATGTGCCTAAAACTAAATTCATTAAATTAAAAATCATACATGGAATTTCATTTTTTTTGTGAAAATTCGCTCATTATAAGGCATTATTAATTTTTAATCATAAATAACGAAAAAATAAAAATAAAGGACTCTGTCGATTTCTGATAAGAAAAATAGTTACGTAAATAGTACGGGGTGCGGTCTGCGGACCGTTGATCACATCTAAGCAGCTGTGACGAGCAGAGCCTAAAATAACGATAGTTTTCATTTTAACGCTATCTACACGGAGAGGTAAATTATACCTTCGCGATCGTTTCATCAAAACCTTATCATTTGAACAAAAACAAAAAACTGCAGCAGTCTGATTACAGGTCATGTGCCCGTATACGGGCCAACTCCCTTTGGTCCGGGCCGGAGCCCACCCGGGTACTGGAAAAATATCATCTTATCCATTTGGTGTCTGACAATTCACACTTGTCCGTGCCGGTTCAGATCTAATTTTGGAATCACTGGGAACGAATCGCTTTTACTGCTATTTCATGCCATCACTAGAACGTGATATGTACAACGATTATACCGTCGAACTACAACGCGATTGCTGTACCGTCGTAAATTTGAAATGGCATATAATCTGGTGCACATTCATTGTTTATGGCATAATTAGAAATCAATAATAAATAATAACCAACATAAGTGTATTTTCTATGATTTTTCTTCAAAATATGAGTCTTATAACCGAATTTTTTTTCTCGTCGTCTTTGGATACGTTCCGGGAGAAATTGAGGCGGTTAAGCGGCTAAACCTTGTATCCGTGAGTCTTATAAACTGCGTCTACCGTATAAACTTAATTGCAATAGTAATACATTTTACATAGTTAAGACAAAAAAAATTTTAAAATATAGATATAAAGTTCACATTTTTGAAATCAAATTAACAAAGACTGCCCCACCGATGAGTTCTTCATTCGAAACCGGTCATTAAATACACATATATTAATACTCCAAACTACGAATTTTTTTTATTTTTACATATAAACAATTTATTTGTATATTTATTCACGAGTATTAACTTTTTAGTATTCATTTTATTTTATTATTTTTATTTATTTATCAATTATTATTATTAATAATTATTATCATTTATTATCAATTAAACGGACGGCAATGGCATCTTTCGAATCGTAGAAACAAAGTTATTATTCTGTTGACGAGTTTAAATTAGCCGATTGCACTGTTTCGCTCAAGAATTCAAACAATTAGTTTAGGTTGCTTGATGGCCTTTCGTCTCTTACTAATTTAACTTCCGTCCTCACACTGTGGTGATTTATACTTGCGAAAATGTTGGGCTATTAATATTTGCAAGGGAAATCATTAAAAGCCATTGATCATCAGTTTAATTCGTCATGACAAAGTGCGTGCAAATATTGTTTCAGAAAATATAGCACAATAGCGTAATATTTCCATACTTACACACATGCAAACAGAACACTGACACAAGGTATAATCTTTATGCGTTGGGGTAGTTTATTTTAAAATTTTTGGTACAAAAAAATAATGATAGGTACTTGAAAAAATAAAACTAAATTTCTAAATGTTCGTGCAAAGACTTATTTTTATATTATAACAGTTACAATTGACCGTAAAAGTATAAATCATAAGTAATCGAAGAAGATGCCTGAGAAAAATATATGAGATTCATAGAAAACAGTCATTGGGCCTGATATACTAGAATATTAAACAAAAAGTTATTTTATAATTTAATCATTATAATTTATTAAATATACCTACATGTTTTGTAAAGATAAGGTTTAAAAGTATTGTATGCACTCACTGAAATACAGATCTATATCTCATCATGACTATGATGTAACGTAAAACATCAAAATAAAAATAAACAATTTAAACGCATTATTGAAGTTTATACGAATAGTCCGTATTGACTTCCTAGAATTCCGTTCTTCTGGGTTTTAGGAAAATATTGTACAAAGCTTTCTGAATAATTAATTGAAAATTTAAAATATAACCTGTTCAAATTATTATTCATATCGAAAGGTTGATGTTAAAAGAAGCCACATAAGACTCGAAAAATAACACTTTATCCGAGATTGTATTAACAAATAATGTGTGAACTAAAAACTTCTTTCCTTTACATTAAAATATGTATTTACGTATTCTATCCTTATAGAAACAACAAAAAGAAAATATTCACTGGCAGGAAAGATAGAATCTCGAAATCGTCTTTTGTAGGTCGATTTCATAAGAATATTTTTATTTCCTGAAAAGATTCTTCTTGAACACAAAAAATACTCATGATTTATTGTTCAAACATATACATGAACTCTCTTTCCTTTTCTCACACACTTACTTCTTCTTACACACACACACACACACACTTACAGCTTACTCAATGTATGATATATATTTAAAAAACAAATTAAGATTTGGATTTAAAACAGTTGATATCATCCATCTTATTGCACTTCTATTTTATGATAAATTATTCATTCACTCCAGAACCATAAATGTTTACTTATCAACCATCTTATTGAATCTCACAATCTGTATTGTTACTACATCTATGATTTAGACCTGTATGTTTATCTATTTCCTATATATTCAACCTGATTGATGATTGATAATCTAACCTGATGGTTTGTCTTGTGTAAATGCTACATTTGAAAACTAAACCGAAAAATATACATAGAATACGAATAAGTTTTTTAAATTAATGTCAAAATCTTACCCGTAAAATACGGTACTGTTTCTGGAGTGTTTAAAAATGCAGTAGCGATATAATTAGTGATCCGCAATGAAAACCGCAATCGTTTAGCTGAAAGCAATATGTGCACAGCGATAAGTGTGCACTAGCGTTTCTTGTAGGGAAAAATATTGGATAAAATATTAAATTTCAACCTTCGACATTCGAATAGGATTTGAGCCACCATGTTAGTCAAATACAATACACAAATAATGCGCGCATGTGACCGAGTTGTATTATCTTGAGCGGTTATTGCGCGTGAATAGTATTCGGTTTATTTTTTTCGGAACGTTATTCGCAGATAGTCGTCGACAGAAGTCGCCGTACGCCCCGGAAAGCCGAGAAACAACATTCGTTCTCCGACCGGATTTTATATTAATTTCCCGGCGAATTCCTCCGTGACGCCGTTCGCCGACGATTTTTGTTTTCGAGCCCCGGACTTTGGCTCAAATACAGACATTTGACAGGAGTAACGGTCTTTAATTAATCCCAATTAATCCCATTGTTACGATGAGGGACATATCGGAGACGTCTCCGGGGCATTTGTCATCGGTTCGGGAGCCGCCAACTGGGTCTCGGCCCCCGGAAAACAATTCACCAGAACGGAATCCACTCGGCGGGTGGAACGCGAACGAAAGACGTCGGCAGACAACGGCCAAGCGGTCCACCCGTCGAATATAAAGAGTAAAAAGTTTTCCCCGTCCTGCCGATCTTGCGACGCGGAACGGCTCTCGCACGACATATTGTTCACAAAACTTTTTACGGTTCCAGTCTGCTTTCGGTGAACGATCGTTTTGGCGTCCGCGCGCCCGAGTCGACCGAGCCGCATCACGCGCGCGATAGATTTAAAGATACGCGCAACACATTTTAGTCGAACATTGTGACCGGAACGAACGGTCTCGCGAAAACGTTATCGTTACGCGATTCAAATCATTGATAAGATTCCGTTTCAAAAAATTATAGCATTTTAAACGGAAAGTTTGCCCGTGAATATGTAATGCTTATGATCAAAGCAACAAAATAAAAAAACGCGACAGCAGTACTACAGATAAAAAATAAATGAACAGTGGAATCAAAAAAAAAAAAAAATTAAAATTAAAAATTAACCCACTATTTTATTTGTTGTAAAATGTTTTAAAAATCGGAATTTATCCTCACCCTTCCCCCTTGGTCGGAAACATAGAGTCGGGTGGGAACTTTTTGTCACAACACTGTCACCCCCGGCTAAAAAATCAGACTTAGACGGTTTTGTTTTAATGACTTTTTATATTACATTTTTTTTTTTTTTTTTATTATATTCACGAGAAAGGTACTTTAAATTGAATTTTTTAAGTAATAATAAAATATACGCAGTCCTGTGTATGACTTTTGATTATTTTTTTCTAAAATAAAACGTTCAGTGATGAAATTTACAGGATCAGTTACACGAAAATGTGTAACTGCACATAAACGCAACTGACATCCGTGTGAAATAGCGTACGATTGATTTTCCTGTTCAAACTAATATGTACGATATTATTTTTATCTACGAGAATTAAATTTTCTACAGCTGCAAGTGTTCGAAATGTCTCATATCATTCGTACCCACCCTACTATCATTAAGATGTCGAAAGACTCGTGCATTAGTGTTTAACGGGATCGCGCGGATGTTTTGAAGTGTATAAATAGTTAAAATGCGTTCGAAGAAAAACAATTTTCCGAAATCAATACAATATACGTACTCGATGCGCTTACACCGCTCCAGACGTTCACTTATATTGTGCAAATGAAAAAGTTTCTACTCGTATTCGGTCCGTTCTTACAACATCCGTTAACACTTATAGTTCGCAAATTACGTATTCTCATAATATATTTATAGAGAACGTAATCAATCGTAGATGTATAATTATTCCGCTAAGAAAGACGAAATTATACAGCTGATTACACACCAGGCGGTTCAAACGCGCGCACCCGCGTTTGAAAACGCGCTATGCTTTCACACTGGATGATTTATGTGAGTTTTCTAAAAATAAAAAGTGCGCCAAATGTTATTAAACTCTTTATATTTTGTTCTTGTATACTAGGTTAGTAATACTGCTGTTACCGTTAATTTTGAACTCATTGAACTAAGAATTTCGTTTTGTTTCGTATCCAATTTTTTTTTTTTTTTAATATGGAAGTTATATTAGACGAAATTGAAGCCATATGTGTTATTTTTTAATTATACGAGGAGCATGAAATCAATAAGAAACAGCAATAAAACAAAATTAAAAGACGATACTGGGTCCATTATTTAAATTTAAAATAACCGGGTAGTGGTCAGTTCTATATGACATTTATGATCCTTCGCAGCTATCACCCAGAAAAGTGCATGAAATATTATCGAATAACATAGTTTGATGATCTGGTAATTATAAGTACACGATTTATCACGAATTATTTAAAGTAATTAAAAATAAGGCTATGACTATTCTGACATGCCACTTTTCACCCGTTTTGAGTATAAAGACATATTTCGTTTAGATGTCACCAACATCATTTGAGCAAAACCATAATTTAGCATATTTGATTAAAATTATTTCATAGATCATATTACAATTTGGTTATTACATAATTAATTAATTATATTAAATTATGGTCTTAGTAATGTATAATGTTAATTTTAAAAATTAAAAATTAAATCATAAATATCTACTTACCTAAAATTACTGACTATAGAAAAAAATGTATTTTATAAAGTACACAAATTTAATTATAGGTACTAATATACTATAATCCGGTGAAACCCAAAAGCGTAAATTCATTTTGCGCTTTTGTACCTTAGTAGTGGGATAAAAGCGCAAAAAGAAATATTGCACCCATTACACTATCAATTTCATTTTAAGATTATTAATAATTACTATACATCGTGAAGAAACATTTTGTCATGTAGATGAAGAATTAAAAATTGTAATTTTCACAACCTAGTGTAATTTTATATACAGTTCATATTCTACATAAATAAATGTACGTTCAAGTGGTGTATTATATGTCGCCATCCAAAACAACTGATATTTGTGCCAAAATGTTACATTTAATAAAAATATTATGTACTTATACATAATTAATATATATATATATATATATATATATATATAATAATTATTATATAAGTATATCTCAAAATATACTTATGGATTTTGAATTATCTGCTTATAATGATCATAAATGCTTATAATTTTGTGTATTTTTCCATATGCACAAATTAAACATCGCCGTTTTTACCTAGCACAAGCTTGGTATAGAAAAATTGGAAAATTGAGACTTATAATTTAATATGACAAAAATGAATCAGAAATTTCAAATTGGTTAAAGTATTTTTTTGGATTAGCTTTTTTACCTTTCACTGAAATATCTGATGCGTTTTATGAACTATTTTTAATTGCTCCTGATAATAATAAGGTATCAGAATTTTCTGATTATATTTTAGCAAATTTTATTGAAAATGATAGCAGATATCCACCGCACCTTTGGGCTGAGCCTCCTTCAAATGAGCCAAGGATTACAAATGGTCCAGAATTATACCACCGTCACTGAAAGATCAATTTTATAACCCATATATATCTATTTATAATTTTTCGAAGCGTTTAAACAACCGAAGTTATAAAGGCCAAAGTTTACTGAAAAATGCAATCAAATGGGCGAAAAACTACAAAACGCAGCTCTAAAGTCAACTCCAATATAAATTCTATGAACATGTATACTGAAAAAAAGTTATGCAGATTTGACTATTTGAAAAATGTTGGCTTTAAATTTCAAATTTAATATTAATATTTATTTAAGGTACTCATTATAATATTATACCTACTACTGATATATCATTTAAATTTAAATTTTTTAATTAATTTCATAATCACTTAAAGCTTAATAATTATATTATTTTAATAAAATACACTTCCTTTTTGTAAAATTGATTTGCGCTTATGGGTTGTTAAAAAAGTAATTTTTTTTTGCGCTTATAGGTTATTTATTTTTGCGCTTTTGGGTTCGTTTGGGTCATATTTTGCGCTTATGGGTTTTAGCCCTATAATCCGTTTAATTTAGCTTCATACTTGGAAACGATTAAAATAAATAAAAAAACCATAGTACAATTGTTATATTATATCAAAAAAATATTTATAGTTTTCGAACTACCTACTGTTTTTTTTAATTCTTAACATTTGCCTAGTCTCAAGATAAATTGAAAGGGTTTTATATTGTGGTAACTATGTTTAATAATAATAAAATTCTAAATTTTTCTTTATATGAAAATTAATATAAAAAATAAGTATTGCAAAAATTTGAAATACTTATCTTGCCCAAGTAATTTATACACTTCGTATTTAGAAGGAAATTTGGAAAAAATGGTTTATAAAAAATTGTATATGAATGATTGTAATATGGTTAAATTACGGTACTTGTAACGCAAAATCTTGTGTTATTTTCTAAAGTGATATGATGAAAACTACCTGAAAATGCAGTAAAAGAATATTATTTCCAGAATATTTCTTCCAAAATGTTGTCCATAGATCTCTTACCAATGTATATGTATAAATAAGTATTAATGAACGGAACATTTACCGTAAGACGTTAGACGAAATATTTAAGCGTAAAAATTCACGATGTCTTTTTGGCGTTTCAAATATACGCCGTGCGGCTTCTATTGAACCCATGCCCGATATGACGATCATTCAAAAATGAGTCAATACATTGCCGTATATGAGTATTTCTTTTACACTTCCATGTTTGGATTTTTGAAGTTGCGCATTCACAACATCGCCTGGCACACGTATTTCTATACGTATTTGATGGTCTTTACATAGTCTGTTGTACTTCTTCGAATATGTAACAGTATTTATTTTTACCACTACTGCAAAGGTTGAAAAGGCAGCAAAAACGTTGACCTTTACTCTGCAGCATCGAACTGTGTTCTATACGAAGTTGCAATTTCTGTTTCGGAATGCTGGGCGTGACGAAATTGACATTCAAATTTATTTTGACTAACGGTAAAATGACCGATGTCTTGTGTCATTTACAACTTCCTTCGACAAACGTTCTTTTTTGGACCGTCCGAGTCTCACGATATTCGGCGACTGAGTTCCTGTTAAAATTACGTTGACGACGACCGATCGACGAGTGTCGTCTTCGGGGCGTTACATTAATAGTACCTTGAAGGTTTTTTTTTTTGACAAATAAAAATATTTTATTTACTTACACGTATTAGACACCACATCTTAGCCAGGTATAATTGTACAGAGTATACAATGATAATAATACCTGTTGTGATATCTCCCGAGATAGTTATTTTCGATATTTTTTTTTTTTTACATTACTCGTATAACAGATATAAGGATTTAAAATATTCATATTTTAATTAAATTGTTGTGTTTTGGTCGTACAATTAAAAATATTGAATATTATTTAATATTTTCGAAAGATTTAAAGATAAAAAATTATAAGTGTATTTAAGAATATTTTTTAATCAAATCAGTGTACGACCCCCATAATTATAGTATATTAAAATTTAAAAACGATCATAAGTATGTAAAAAAATCATTATATGCATATTTGTACATTCGTGTCATAATGTACCAAAGGGTCAACACCTTAGACATTACTCGTTCAAACAATTTTGTTTACATTTTTCTAGTACACTTTGAACTGTCAACATTTACAGTTTTGACCTTTATGTTATGATAATTGATTGGAATTAAATTTACATATTGACTCTAATTGAGATTAAAATTGACTAAACATTAAAGGCAAAGTAAACATCTTTCTGTACATTTCAGAAAAAGGAATCCTTAAGTATACAATGTAAAAAAATTATTGTTGTGCAATGAATTATATATAGTTATACAATATATACATTAACAATATAATAGACCTCATGTGAAACCCCTTTGTCGACGTCGTCATCACGCGGGTGATGACCAAGTCCCTCTGTTCCGTCCACGAGAGGTTACGAAAGAATTATTGAATGAAAACATTCGCAAGACTAGTAGTCATCTGAAACGCCGCTCGCGCCATGAAGCCGGTAATTCCAGTTCGGGATGATTAATTTCTACGTGAACATATTATATAGGTTGGTTTTTTTTCCCACCGAATCGGGTTTAGTATGTCTAAATATATCGCTATTGTTTTATTAATCGCGTACGCATTTGTTAAAATGTTTGTATCAGGTGCTAGGTACATTATATGATGTGTATACAATCGAAATAATTGCGATCACTCCAGTCTTTGTGGATTAAAATACTGACATATTTCGAATATGTTAGACAATCTAATTGTTGTATAATTTATATAATTGTATATGTTAGGAATCCCAAATTTACATTAATTTGATTATTTTTTTAATGCAAGTAAAAAGAAAAATCACTAAAAGTTAATTAATTTAGATATAATTGTTTAGATAACATTTTTTATTTATACATAACACGTTAGTTGGTAAATACACGATTGTATTTGAAAATTATTCATACAGGTATATGTACACGCGTACAGATCTAAATTTGGAAAGAGATTATGAAACGGGATTCGGAATAGTTATTGTATCAATGTTCCGTGGGCACTACGGCCCTGTATCGAACCGATTAGGACAAATCAATTGTTATTTAGAATCAAGTTTTACATATTTTACATAGTACGATGGTATGCCGAAAAGTATTCAAACGTTTAATGTCAATAATTTATATATAATTTATATTATTTATATGTAAGAGTATTATCAACGTTTAAAGATAAATATCGCAGAAATTAAGTATGTTTATTTTATGAAATAGATTTTACAAAGAAATATATTTGACAGATATATTTATTATAAAGGTTGTGAATGTATTTACAAATGTAATACGATCTTGAGAGTTTTTATCCTGAATGCTATTTAAAATAATTTTATGATCGTTACATTTGATTTTAAAATTGAAATGTCTGAATTTTTGCTTTTAATTAAATGTAATGAATACCTTGAAAAACTTTATTACATAATTGCATCAGAATATAAAAAAAGAGTAACGTTTTATATTTTGTTAAAATCAACCCACACTGGGACACATGTTTTTGTGTCAATTTTAATCACAATACTGATTAATAATATTACATTTTTATCTAAAATACGAAATTTCTTTTTAATATTTATAAGCCTATTCATTTTCTTTCATCAAATTAGATTGTTTGGAACAATACGATATAAATTATATTTATGACGTTTTATCAAGTTAAGAAAGAAACGTTTTTGTTTGAATAACCGTTTATTATTTATTTCGTCCAACTAGTATTACTTGGATTTTTTCCCGTAGATAGTGGAATATTTATTCGTTTTGCGATATGTATAAAATTATTTTGCTTTTTGGACATTTGAAACTCTCTCTTTATATATATATATATATTTCATGTGCAATTGGTTAAAGTAAATAATAATAAAATCTTCTAAATTTCATTCGCTTTATTGACCTAGTTTTCGAAATATTTCGGTCCCGCTTTTCGGTTACATTCTATAATTGATTGCTCGCAATACGACTCCAATACTCACCACTTCTGATAACATGACGATGTTTCTGAATTCATTTTTGGCTACCGTACAGCATCCATAGCCACAGCCATAAATATTACTGAAACGGCTTACAGCGGATTTTAATAACGTTGCTATAGCTAATGTTTCAATAAGGCAATCGGAGAGATACGTAATAAATCGCGCGACAATAACTTTGGCCTCGGAATCATTTTTTTCGAAGTATCATTGAATCGTGTAAAACTATTTAGGCATACACCATAAACGGACTAAATATAAGGCTGTTTTATATTTATGGAGGATAACCACAAGGTGTGCGAACATTAAAGTGTAACTTTTGCGAAGATCTAATACCGCAATAATGATTTCTCGTAGGAGCGACGACTTGAGATACGCTCAACGTGTTCGGACAGACGTTTAATGTTTTATCGATTTCCATAGCAGCCGTGTACGTCCAACGTCTAACTTGGTCTCATCTAATCGTTTCATTTCCGCTTTGCGTACGTTTGCCCTCGGTGTGTTATGATAAGTCGCGGGGGCGGCGTGTATGGCACACTTTGGAATTTGTGTGAAACGTGCACCGGTCGCAATGAGATTTTATAGACAAAAAATAATCGGAGATTTCCCCCGTGCGATTCCTTTCAATGCGAGTGTATTATTATAACTGACGCACAAGGAACATGCCACATACAACCGATTACCGGAACATTATAATAAACAACAGGACGAGCGCGCGTTCGGTTGTGATAGTTTTTACTCGGAGATGCATAAAAAACATCGTGTTCATCGTACTGTAGTGTTTCTGAACCGCGAATAATATATTATCGTAGAACTTTGATTTTTAGGGGACATCGTGGCCGATTTTTTACAAATCAATAATAAGTGTAAAAAATAATTTTGGATATCTATTATTGATAATTTATTATGTAAAATTTCAATTTTCTATAAAGTTTAAAAATAAATTTTTTTTAAATCATACCATCTATAGAAACTCATATAGTCATATAATCATTTGATGAAAATTTTCGTTTTCTATGATCATAATTTTCTGAGTTACAGTAAAAACAAAATTCAATTTTGTTGAAAATCAGTATTTTGTATATTTTTAAATTTTTTTTTTTTATAAATTTTCGTCCGTTTTTCGCTATTAGAAAACTGTGTTGAATTTCGTAAAATCACGTGCTCAAAGAACCAATTAGTCAACATTTTCTATCAAAAATCTTTTATGACTGTGATGATTAGAGTAGTATACTACTCAAAATTTTGACCAGTTATAACTGGTAAATCTTGTACGTAAACATTCGCAAAAAAAACACATTTTGGTAAAACCAATACATTCTCAGAATGTAAAAATCTGTTCCAGTTTCAAATGATATTTGTTTTAACTGCTTCTAATCGTATTCCATGTATCATAGGTGATATTCAATTGTGTGTAACTTATGATCAAAATATATTTTTAAGATAATATTCAATACAGAAAAGAAAAAAATAGCGATTTTGTCATCAATCACCTATAAGGGTCGTTATAATATTTCACTGTAGGAAACTTAAAAGGACGATAATCCCTATTGTTTTCCGACTTGAAGTAGAACTTTGGACGTCGAAGGCGTCGACATTTTCTCGATAATTTAACAAACTTTGCTATTCCTTTTCCTTGAACTTTATGATTATAATATTTTTCTTTTTTTCCTTTCGAGTCCAAAGCGATAGCAAAGATTTGCTAGTGACGGTAATAGAGACGTTGATGAGTATGAAAAACACTCGTACAACCAGATTTCCGGAGAGGATCGAGTGCAAAGTTTATCGTATCAGAGAAGACGTGGTTGGTACTTCCTATGAAACGGATCAAAAATTTATTAGAAACCAGCATGTGATAAGACCGTTTTCCAAATTCGGCAGTTATCAGTATCGAGATGTATGTCAAATGAACACGTTAAATAACGATGATACTTTTGATGTGTACCGAACTGAAAACGGAAAATTTGTATAAAAATATATATGAAATTTTGGAGTTGAATTTGTGTACGTGTGTTGTTAATACAAATCACTGCGGATTTATTTGTGGGGAAATAATGAGAGGAGCTATAATCTTGATAAAATTTGAACCGAACCTTTAGTAGTGGATTAGCTATACGTTTTGTCTGTATATAAATTAGTAGATGAAAGCACGAGGACGTGGTTCGTGTCATATTTGTACTTAAAGACCCTCTCAGCATAACATTTAAGCTTTATTTGTGCCTATGCACGTGTTCTAAAAAGTACACGTTGCGCGGTGTGACAAGAACGCGTTAAATGGAAAAGATGCGGTGGCTGAAAAGGACCCATATTAATATAAAAGGTAAAAACGCCGAAGGATTTTCGAACGGAATCGCGTACGCTGCGCATCGCTGCAGTCGTCGAGGGGTGCTGCGGAGTTCTTTCACGTTTATTTTTTCCTCCTCCAACCCACCGGTAACTGGTCGGCGTTCCTTCTTATCGTTTTTCCGACCCCTCGCCCGAGCACAAGTATGCGAAACATTTATCAAAAACATTATTATTCGCCGTGTTAGAGGGCTGTAAGGTTGTTTTCTCGCCACCACCACCGCCATAACCTTTGCCGCGCCTAGCTCACCGTTCCAGCACGTCTGAGATATAATAATAATAATATGTAGTGCACCGACGAAACACGTCGTATGGAAATTACTCAAAGGAAAAACATAATGGTCGTGGGGAGAGGAGTTGTTCGCTCGTTTGACAAGAGCAAAAAATTCATTATCTCCGTACAAATTGGTACACGGACGGTTATTGAAGTTAATTTTTCATTCCTTTGAAAAACGGAAAAAACAGCACGCACGATATTATACATCCTGCGAGCAGGTATTGCGTAACGCACGCGCTCGTGCTTGATCGATGTTCACTTGTGCGCGTCTACCGTGTATTTATTATTGATGTGCATATACGATTGCATCCGTTGTGATGCAAGATTGAAAACACATATTGTACGTTATATTCTTATTGAAATGTGCGAAAAACCAAAATCTGTAACCAATCATTTGTTGCATATTAAATCCAAATAGAAATGCAGATAATTTTAATAATTTCGGTACTTATATAATTAAAATATAATTAAATTGATCCGAACAACGAACAAAATAGTTAAATTATTAACACTAGATCTACATAATATTATCTTGAACTGTGGTTTTGAGATTTTGTACCACAATCTCATAGAAAAAAATGAAATGGTTTTAAAAGGAGTTCGTAACTAAGATGTCGTGGAAATATGTTGTGAAAAGAATCGCAGTGTTACAAAAAAAAAAAAAAACACTGCTTGAATGTTTGCATATGTATAATGGCGAGGATCAGTCGTGAAACGGTGAAACACGGAAAGGAAACAATTTAAAATGCATGGAGAAATCAGTTTCCTCGAACGTTTAAGAAATACAGTTCGTGTATTTGTTTACCAATTTATATTATGCAAAAATATGTAAAATCAAATAGGAATTCGTTTTGCACTGGATGTAATAATACCGAATCTTTACTTAAATAAAGAAATCGGTTTCTAAATATCATCGCACGAGCATTACGTGTAGACGGAACGCTGGAATAATGTATTGAGGAATCGCGTATTTCCACCGCACTCACATAATAATTGCAATAACAGTACGTGCGCACATGCAGCGGTCTAGGTGAATCTGTCACACGATATACACCACCGAATCGTTGATAGTTCGGTTAGGTAGTTGTTGTTGCTGTCGTCGAAATGTACGCAATATGGTTGTAATCAAAGCCGGATTAAGCTACTCGGGCTGAAATTTATGATGGGCCCTTTTGACAAAACATTTTTTACAAAGCTATTTGCTACGCTCGCAGATTGATACATTTTTTTTTTAACTATTTCACAAATTTTCAATTGCATTATAAAATTATAAAATTAAAAGGTAGATACAATTTATGTCTATACAACTACTAATTTTGGTACGATAAAAAATGTGTATCGGCTTAAAATTGTTTTGGACCTATTTCACTTGGGTAATCGAGAGGGCCCCGAGGCTACCACCCCGGCTAGACCCCCCTTTAATCCGGCTTTGGGTGTAATAATTATTATTAATCGGTATTAAACCGTTTTCGTCAAAGCGTGTGCGTGTATTTTATAATATATGTATTTATGTATACGGATCCAACGAAGGTTCATTAAGAAGTATCTACAGGGAACGTTTCGTAAATATTTCTCTGAGATTCATATGCATGTAACGTGTATGGCATATATTGCACACATTATACGTGTAAAATAATGCTACGAAAAAATATGTCAACCGTCGTATGAACATCCTTTGGAACGAAGTATTCAAGTGTTACCGGATAAACAATAAACACGAGCTATACTCCTTGCGCCAGAGATATATCAACTATACTTTAACAGGATATGAAATGTCCAACACAAAAGCTACGCAATATTTCGGATTGTTGATAGTATTATACGAACGCAAGTTTAGCGTCTTCCATGCATAGAAGACGGTATATATCGGTTGAATATGCGTTATTGTACGACGGTGGATAATTATCAATATCTACTTGCGTTCTTCAACCATATGCTTGTACGTATATACAATGTATATAATAAAACAAGTATAACAAATATATAGTAAACATGTATATTATGTACGTTTATGTATTACGTATGATAAAATGTGTATTTTCGTACCTTAAACGGCTTAGAAATATTGAATTTTGAAACCGTTGATCGTATATGATCATAATTAGTTCTTCAAATCACAACTGATTGTAATGAATTCATTTCTGGATTATCGTGATAATGTTACGAAACATTATCTATTGTTTTAATACTCTGTATTAAGTCCTAATAACTCTATATGACGATTTATTAGATTTGCTAAAGACACTCAACGTACGTATAGAGTTCCACGTTCGTACACGTGTACGAATTAGCCGTACTAATAATTTTGAGTGATGCATCTCGAAATGCAGATCGACGGCAAAAAAAATTAATTCAAACCATATGCTATATGGAACTGGTAGTTAGAGTTATATGAGTAGCTGTTCTGCGCGCAGTTGTACGACATTGATTCTCAAGCGAATAATACGTATTTAATCCGTTAAGGTGTACACACTTACGTTGTTATGCTGTCGTTTTAGCCACATAGTAATTGTACAACATGCTATTGTTGTCGAAGGTAATTATCGTGTGAAGGAAAAAAAAAATACGTACTTGCATCCGTTTTCGATCAAATTTTTCACATGTTCAGCATGTGCGTGTTTGCCGAACATAGACCACGGTCAATCGATAATGTAGAAAGTAGATGTAATTAGGTTTATCTATCTACGCATAAATTATGTAGATTTATAAAATTACACCGTTTATCTTCTGGAACTATTATACGAATTTATTCGTATGTGTGTAACAACTAACTATCGTTGTTGCCATTCAAGAATCAACAATTATTTTTAAAATTAAATTTCTACTCCTAAATATATATATAATTCTTATTTTTGTACAATTTTTTTGTTTAATGATGTTCAATTGTTTCTAAAATCAACGGATTTAAATTACTAAATAATAATTTTCATACTTAAAAGTTTAACGCCATTATGTTAATAGTTTAAACAACTTCTTTATTAAACTAAATTTATTCAAATTTAGACTTTTCTATACATTTGGTTCAATTAGTTATAACAAATTCATAATGAGAAACACGAGAAACACATAAATTATCTATTTTAGCAAGTTTTATTACTTCGTTTGGTAAATAAGTTTGAATTAATTTTTTTTTTTTTTTAATTTAATCAAGAGTTAAAATATTGTATTGAATTTCTGTTGTAGAATAGTCACTGTATAATGTAATGTAAATATTATAAATATATTGTTTTTGTATATTACCATAGTTTCTACATTCAATTAATTAAAAATATATTAGTAATGAAAAACATATAATTTTAAACATGGAAAAATCGTTTTATTTTTTTTAATAATGCAACATCATATTTAATGTTTATATTATTTGATTCATTCCCTACATTTTGCTGAGAGCATTACTTTTTTTTTATTTAGATATTTATATTTATACCATTGTCGCTTTTTTTAATGTACTCACACTATATCGTAATACAAATAAAAAAGTTCTTGAGTTGTAGTATATGTTTATAGCCATGTTTTTGTACTTTCAATCTAAGTTTATAATAAAAATCGAATCAAAGCTTTAGAAAAATAATATACATAAATAGAATAACGTGGAAATTAAAATTAAAATTGATTTTTTAACTATCTTGTTTTGGTTATAGTTCGAAATATACATAACTATTAATTCGATGTGTATATACTTGTAAATATAATATCGACCAAGAGAGGACTATACAGGTTTTCAATCAATCGATTTAGTGTGCGTTCCACTGTATCAAAAGATACGATGTTATGTGGACATATTAACTGCATTAATTATTATTATCAATTGCTATTAATTTTAATTAACTATCTAAAACATAATAATAAATGTAGGTAGAAATTATCAAAATTATAATTTCATTTAAATTACATTTGTAATTATAAAAAATGTAAAATTGACGTTCGAATATTTAAATAATGTATCAATCTCTATGTTTAAAGAATAATAAAAGAAATGTATAAAGAATAAATATCCAAAGATTGTTTCTAACCTAATCCTTTAATTCTTTAATTAGGTTAAATAAAATAAATTTTCCAAAAAAAAATATATATATATATATATATATACATAAGTATAACATTTATATGCAGGAAAATGTAAACATGTTAAATGACTTTCTGAAAATTCACAAACCAAATAGGCTATCAGAAAATAAAATGTTTAAACAGATTTAAAAAAAAAAAAGAATAGAAATAGAAATAAATAAAAAACACATCGTGGTGGAAGTTTAACACGTATACATTCACACAGAATCTAAAATTACTGTCAGAAGAATAATAAGTTTTTGTGATTTTTATTATTTTTATCGATTTGAAATCATATAAAAGTATATCACCTATTACCATCAACTATGGTTTCGAATACATTCACGTTCAGCTTAAAACTGCACTAAATTTAAAAACTTAGTGTGTTTTCATAGCATATAAATGCTTTTTATTGATTGACGAAATAATAGACAGTAATAAAGTTCAGTGTTTTATTTTTTTTTTCGTAAAATTTTACATATTTATAACATTATGTGAGTGCCTATAATGTGGTTATCGACCATAAGTACCTCTGGTCGTAAACAATATCGTAGAACACTTTTTGAAAATTTTCAACGACACAGGAGTTGAATAATATTGTATAATATTGTTAGCATGCGGATATTATACTTATAATAATATAATACATGATATTATATTTAATAGCTTCTTAGAACACTCAAGAAGTTACAGGTGATCGATTTTTTCTTTTTTTTGACTAGCTAATTTTAACGCATCTAATATTGTACGTCGTTTTCGGAATATCACCCTAATATTCATATAGTGATAAACAAGTTAAATAGTATTGTACTTATTAAAAACGTATGGTAATTTCGGTGATTCGAATATAATATATTTATAAAATTAAATAGTTTAAGGAAAACAATTTGAATGGATTACATGGTTACTGTGCAATAGGACGGGAATCTGTTTTAGCGACTACAGGGTACTATAGGATAAATTGAAACCTGTGAGGTTAATGTCCGTTTCCAGTCCTCCTGAAATTTCGGAAAAGATTTGCACCCTTTACTTAGGTGTTTCTGATCGTATCGTTTATGCTCCATTTTTACTCAAAAGAACAAATTTTGAAAATGAGAGATAACAATTTTGTTTTGTTCAGATTAATACATAACAATATCGGATCAAAACCGATACATCGTTGGAGTTCAAATAAACTTTTTCCACCATATAATATAATAATTAGTAATTGGCCTTTTTTTTTAGTTTAAATTTAATGTAATTTGAAAACCGGCTTCGTAAAAAGTTTCGTATCGGCTTACCTCACGTCAATAATTATGTTATTTAAACTTTTTACTTATAATTTTTATTTTATGTTGTATTTAAAAAAAAAAAAAAAAAATGAGCTGGAAGTCATCGATTTTGATGCTGTTCTATGATGCGGATAGTAATCTTATTGACGTTGGGGTTTTAGATGTATGCCTATCAAACGTCAAAAATTACGCCCACCCTCGTCATCCCGATCCGCGTTCACACCGGGATCGAGTACAATCATGGTGCGAATTATTACACGGTTCGGCGTGTGCAAACGAAAGAAACGGTAGTCAAACCATATCGTGACGATTAACCTAGGTAATGAGGCAGACGAGAAAACGTTCGACATTCGGCAACCTCAGAACCTCACACGCGTCCGCAATTTAAACATTGGATTTGGTTAGGTAGAATTCGGATCTCGGAGCAACCGCTGAGTGTCAGATGGTACGTGTTTATTATTATAATTTATTAAAAAAATAATATGACATACTGTACAACCAGATGCGGAGATCTAGGAACGAAAAAAAGAGCAGGGGAGCTGGTCGAAAAAATGTACTTAATAAATCTTAGGCATTAAGTTTACATTTTTAAAGTGAATAAAATAATAATAAAAACTTAAAAGCAAAATTATCTATTATTGCACACATTATGTAATAATTTGGGCAACAGCGTAAAATATTTAGTAGTAAAAAAAAGATCACAGTTTATTAGCCCATTAATTTGACCAGCTCTCTGTTTTGATCCTTCAAGATTAGGAAATTTTGAGGACGATATAAATAATTACGATTATCAATCGTTCCTAAACGTTAATAATTGATGTATAATACAATACGTTATTATGAAAATTAACCTTAAATTTTGGAATATTGTAAGTGCCATAGGCCTAAGTGTGTATAATTTTCTGACAAAAATTGAAACCTGGTCGTCGAAGATCATCGGTTCAGATGCGTTGTGTGCGCACTAGTTAGTCCATCGTAGTTTTCGTATCGTACCAAAATTTGTATACGAATAATAAGTAATTTATTTTTTTTGCGATCGACGTTGGCATAGTTATCATTTGTGTTTTTTTTTATTTTTCCGAACGACAGGGGGGGGGGGATAAAAAAACATTTCTACAGTCGCATCACGAGAGCGCTGCGCGCATTATACATTATACACAGGTCGTTGCCGCGCTTACACGATGATGCTACTTTGACCGTCGTCGTTACAACAACGTGTACGAGCTGGTCCTCCTCCGCATATCCTTCTACCGTCCCGTTAATCCTATCGAAAAATCGCGTTAACCCGTACGACGATTGTGTCAAATTAGTATTTAATTATTAACCGTCGGGGGCGGGGCGACTGGCCCGCGGGAAAAACGCACGTGCAGCTGAAATACAATAATAATAAAAACGATATTGTTATTATTATCGTATCCAGCGTACACGCGTACGTGAACGGACAGTAAACATTATGCGATGCAATAAGTGCCACGGCATTAGGGAGCTCAACGGATTCATTATTTTCTACTTAAATTCAATTTACCCGCACGGAGACGCGTGCAAAGTATAATACGCATCGGACCCGACCACCGGACTCTTGTACAACTATTATTGTTGTACTCGTGAGCTTAACCATATATATGTATAGCTGCGGTGCATATCGCGGTCGTCGGCCTGTAAATATACAACTTCTTTGTCGGCTTCCTAATTTCCAACAGCTAACTTCGCCGACATCCCCTGGATCCGTACACATGTAATAACCCTCCGGCCGGCTCCGCCGCTCCCTCTCTGTCCTGTACCACAACCGCTTTATGGTTGAGTGTTCTTATGCATCTTACGTACATATACATATATATATATATTTATTATGTCATACACCTAAAATAATACTGAGTTAAACGCTAAATTTGTGATTTTTTGAGATACTATTGCATTTTCGTGTGAACAAAAATGAGATTTATGTGATGTAATAAGAATAACATGATAAAATGTGTAATATAGTTCTTCATCTAGTTATACCACAAACAATTTTCACTAGTTATCAAAGCAATCTAATTTATTTTGTGGCCACTTTTAATTCATACAATTTGTTACTAAATTAAAATACACGACTTTCTATTATTTATATAACTATTGATTAATAAAAAAAACTAATTCGCGTGTGCTTGAAGCAAAGAAGTAATATTTACAATTATAGCATTTTTGCATTGTGCGTTTTTGTATTTGGCTAAGTAATTCGAAACCATCATTTTTCAGAACACAACGTTCTTAAAAACAATAAATGTGTGCTTTACAACATTTCCTCGCATTTAAATGTTTAGGTTATAGATGGAATTTCATAATATTCGATAATGTCACATTCTAAAATATGTTAGTGACTATCGAAGTGTTCACCTGATAGTTTTTGGTTATTTCGAACGCATAGGTATAGAAACCCTTTATAAAACCTTGGTGTTCAATTTCAAACTGACTTTTGTTAGTAATAAACATTTTAACTTGTGGCGATCTCGTCGTGAGTGTGCAATATATATCATGTGAAATTAAACGGGCTGAAGAACGAATTTAATTTCGCAGGAATTCGTCGAGACTTGAATAAACGAAACTCTCAACTGTAATTAAACATCATCTTCACATTTCAGCAAAAAAAATAAAATAAAATTTTCGAGTTCGTCCTGGCAAGGATATATACCTACGTTCTACTAATGTTAAAAATCCATATGACGAGAACAAAATTGAAATTAATGGAATGTCATATTATTTGCTTGGTACATGATATATACGCACAAGTGTTGTAGATAAAATACTCATACTGCAACATGAACAAGTGGAGTGTACAAAAACAACAACACGAGTGTCCAGGTATAATTCATATTAATAAATTATGTTGACACGTATAATCAACGTTTAAATATAGTGTACGCATGGTGGTTTTTAAAGCTTGCTATTTTATATTCAAACCGTACTGTAACGATTGTTACGACGATTATCAGTCTACGCGCTTAATACGTATATTTTCTGAGTAGACACTACGTCCCCGCTTGGGCACATATCACTGTTGTAAGACCAAATATGCCGAATATGTAAGAAAGTTCTCCGTGACTGCCGGTAAGATACCTTAACTCCGTTTCATCGCGATACAATCACCTTCAAATCAAATGCCCATAAGTCATATATAGGTATACACAGTTGCTAGACGGGGGAAGACAGGGATTCATCCCCGGGTGTAAAATTTTAGAGGGTGAAATTTTTGTAATTATTAACAACTAATCTGATATTTTTAACTTTGTTAAATACTGTTATTAGGTTAAAATTCATTAAGTATGATTGTATTGCTGCACATGAATTGCGTCCTGAAATCCCGATTGCGTACGTTCGTTATCGGCGATACCTTTTTAAGCTACACGATTCCGTACGACTTTATATGACTTTTAACTACAGAATTGCATACGAACTCTTAAACGTTGATGTAAATTTTCTTACCGGTATTGGTGTATACCATATGCTTATACGAGCGAATTTAAAAAAGTTAATAAATACTTTGTGTTTTATTGCTTTTATTACCCATGATTATTGTTAATGATATCAAATATATCTGATATAACAAAATTTCGTTATATTCATTATATTATATGGTATTTTTTGAGTTTCAGTAAAAGTAATATGTTATAGATGTAAAGGAATCTAAATTTAAGCATTTTCAAATAATTTATTGACAATAATTTTATTTCAATAAAAATTTTCAATTTTATTTATTATTTAATTATTAATTTTTTTTATAAATTATTATAGAACTGTATATGTATTCTATATTTATTAGATAAAACGGTGAAATTATTAAATTTGACATACAATAAAGTTGCATACAATTTCAATCGTGTTTATTTATTTTTCTTACCCTCCTTTTTGTTACCCATTTACAAACGTACTCAATCCTGTTCTACCCGGTCCATGATAGGGCATAATTTTAACATTTTCCCTAGGCATAAAAATTTCTACTTCCATCTTTGATGGGTATACATACGTAATAAATATTCATAACCAAACTAAATCAACTGACATTTATTTGTAATATTAAGATTTCAAAACCACTAGCGCTCCTAAGCTACGGTTAAATATATTCAAAGGACCGGAAAACCTTATATACCCGTATTGCAGTGAGATAACGAAGTAAAGACTCACATTTATATCGTTATAACAAGGACACGTATATCGACGAGAACGCGCCGTCAAAACTGCGTTACGACATTTGTGGACGGCACCGCTTTGCTAGAAATCTGTAACAACCAAAACCGTACGTACGTGACGTATCGTCCGTTTGAAGTGGCACGTGCGTAGCGTTCCGGGACCGGAGTGTAATTATTATTTTTATTTTTATTGTTATTATGATTATCATCTTTATTATTACAGTGGTAATTAGACGGAGAGAATGAAAAAAACAAAAATAAAATAAAGACTAAACCCGTCTAAATATAGGTACGCGTATAGTAGTAGCAGTGTTCAATGGAAACCAACACGTGAAAACGGTACTGCATATTTATTACACGGTATTATTGTAATCTTTCGGCGGTCATGCGCGCACGGCAAACCCGACCGTAAAGGATTACAAACGTTAAGTCCATTATCGTCGGTTATCATTGTTACGCACGTGATAGTGTTATTATACACTCCGCCGGAGCATCCCTGTGACATAAGTGTTACACACCCTCCAATGCCACAGCCACTGCCAACGAAGCCGTGACAATTGTGACAATTGTAAATACGAACTCGCAAACGGTTCTAGGCTGAAATTGTGAATCAATTAACCACGAATATAAAAATAGTGAAAATAAAGATACCGAATTCTAAAATCAGCGATCATACATCATAAACAGTAGTTTTTTATCATTTCTATTTTGAATACTATAAATTTTATTATAATCCTTGGATAAGTTTCAAAACTTATAAAACTGTAAAACTATAACCTATTCAACTAACAATTACTATCTTTAATTATATAATAAATATTCTTTAGCAGGAAGCTACCCTAATATATGGAATGTATTGATGTAATAAAGAAAATTCGAAATTTAGAAGCATTAAAACGAGAACAGTATAATGCTATAGAAAAACCACAGATAAAAAAAACTACAAAAACCGTGCTAAAAGACTCATTGGTTAATTACAAATTATAATACCAATGATAATAAGAACTTTGTAAATGGTATTGCGTATAATGCCTAATTGTTTTTTCAAAATATCACTAACTCCTATATTTTAGCTATTATATATTTTCGCTGTTTTCATTTTCCCACTATTAATTCGCATTTTTTACATTCGTCGTTATTGTTTCGCTATTTTAGGCCGGATACCCTCCCGAGTAAGGCGCGCACGCGCGTGCATGGAGAAACTTTTTATACAGGATCATGTGTTCACTAAAATCTACTATTTAATGAACTGGAGACCAGTTCTCTGTGAACAATAGATACATTGAAATGTGCAAATACAGTGCAAACGGTGTTTGTATTTAACCATGATTATCGCGCGAGTATAAAATGGTAATATTTCTTTGTTTATTTTTTCATCGAAAATGCCATTATTCCATTTACACGTACAACAGGATTTCGCTACGCAGAGGTTCGAGTGTGCACTATATTTATACGAACACATTTGGGACTGCTCAGGCCGCGCACGTAAGACGGCGATCTCGTGCGTTTCGATGCCAAATCAGATGCGATGGCCATCTAGTCGGTCATGTAAAGGACGTCCATCCTGTAGTGGAGGGGAGGCGTTTACAGCGAAGAAAACGATGGGCTCGGATGCCAAGAAAAGCGGCGAACGGTCTTGATGGGTCGGTGGCGTAGGCGGTCGCACGGGTATTTTTAAAACGTCACGATGCGATCGGGGAGCCAGGACGATACGGAGCAAATGCTTGGTGGCCGCTGACGGAATGGTCGTCGTGATGTGCATGGACCAGCGCTGACGAACAAACGGGGAGAATGGTGGTTTCCAACATCAGGGCACCAAGACTCCTAGTAGATCTCGTAATGGGTGTAAACCTGGAAGGCATTTTCAACGTGAAACAATCGAGTTAAATGATGGGTAAGAGCGAGCAGTCTGTAATTGAAAAAAAATATATGAATATTCGAATAGTTATAGGGCTCCGAAAAAGTGTATGTTTAACGTATACGCGCCCTGGGACAAATTCATTTTTCCATCCGCCCATCTTTTTTTAAAAAAAAAAAAAAATTAAGTTAAGCAGTAAGAAAATACATTTTATGAACAAATAATTATTCAACTGTTTTGCAATATTATTTTAAGGATATATTAAGTAATATAAATCTACGTAATCTTAAAAACCGAAATATTTTTCCTTCCTTTTTGAAAATTTGAATATTATCTTCTTAATAATAAAACATATTAAGAATAAAAATGTATTTAGAAAAATGGTGTCAACGATTAAAACAATATTTTATTTTTATTATATATACTTACATTTACGTAATTAAATCAACAATAAATAGTTTTTATTAGATTAAATACATAAAAAAAGAAGCAAAAGATTCAATCATGTGATGGCGATGGTTATAAAAGAAATCAAAAACTGGTGTTTATGGAAAAGTACAACAATATTTTTTAAAATACAAATTTTATTTCGAATACATAACTGTACCGTAAAATGTATAAAAATGTAAAGAACCATTAACACATCGTAAGCAATTGCTACGATGTTTCTCCGCCCCTAAAATTTACCACTCAGATAATTTACCGCTTTTGCCATCTTCCTGAATGCGCTATTGCCTCAAGATCCAAGTTTTACCACTGGGTGTACGTAGGTATGACTCCGGCGTGGAATGTGCCAAACGTATTTCTTATCAATATTGTTATTATTTTTTATCGTTTTATTTTCATACAGCCAAGGCGTTTGCGGACGGAATGTCTGTTGGAGACCGAACGTACAGAAATGTACCACTACATATATACTTGAGGTGAGGGGTGGGATTGGCAAAAGCCTATCCGCGGAGTACGGTGGCTTCACTGACAGACGAGCCGAGTTAAACGAACCGAGAACATTAAACGACAACCACTGTCCGCTTTTGCCTTTTCGGAGGACTTCTACGCACTTGCCGTCAGCGTAAAACTAACCGTTTTACGCGTGTACGTTGCCCGCAGAACGTTTTGTACAACTAATGTGACATGTTTGGGCGGGTATGCAACCCGTCAAGAATTAGATGATCGTGATCATTGCACACCCTCGGCCGTGCGATGGGTTCCATACGAATATACGATTAATTATCGTAGACCAAACGTGTATGCATACGTTTTTAATTTCATTCGACGTTTATTGAAATTTTTGTTACCGCGAAAAAAAAAAATTATTATCCGGTTCGAATGAAATCGTAATTTAAAAATTGTAGGGACCGAAATCTTATGGCAACGGATGACTGATTTTGTTGCTGTTATCAGAATTTAGACGGTAATGTATTATTACTAACAAAGCGTATGTACATTTTTCCGTCCAGGCGTGTTGCGATTTTCACATACCCGTCCTAAACCTTCTCCCCCCCCCTCGTTCTCCAATACCTTAATCGTTTGGAGATTTGTTGCGATTCGCTTGGAGCCGTTATAATAGTAAACCTACAAGGGTGTTTTCATCGTAATTGCCAAATGATGTTTTTCCCCACCGACGAAGTCAACGCGTCGTTTGACTATTTGGTCAAAAAGAGGCGGGAGCGACGAAGTAGAATAACGTTAAATTTTATTTCGTCTACGAGGCATAAAGTTATTCATACATTATACCGTACGGTATTTTATAAAAATACGTCTATAATAAGTAGGATGACATAAAAAAAAAAAAAAATTAAAAAAATATGTTCACCGTGAAATCCATTCGTTTCCATCCGTCTAAACTAAGTCACTTGCACAATGCTGATGAACGAGGGCTACAGTAATGTATACGCGTAGGTACATCTTGTCCGTCGACGATGATGATGAGAAAAAAAATGTGTATCACTTTCTCCCGACATCCAATTCCAGTCGAGGTGTCATAATGTTGTTATAACAACGTCCTCCGGCTACGTATTTAATAAAAAAAACCGGTGAAATATGATGGACAATAATCCTGGCTCGAGCTCAAACAAAATATTTGTACGGGAAAATAGGATACAATAAACATAAAAAATATCGCATGATCTTAACTCGTCGTAAATTAAGTCGATAATTTGTTGCGTAGAAAACAATTATGTAAATTATAAATACATTTACGATTTACCATCAAAACCTCGAGGTGTAAATTATGTTCATGGCAAAGAATACGATGGTAAATGTTTACATTTAATAAATATAGGTGAAATGGACTAAAATATATAGTGTACAGTTAGCTCAGAGTTGGCACGATATGACTTCTTGTTTTTCGTTATTTCTACTTTATTTATTTTTTTTTTATACAACATATTTCACCAGTAGAGTTTACACTTCTAGTAAGTCCATCCGAAGCACATAGACTTATTACTATGTTTATTATACTTCGTCTGGTGTCCGAATGTACACATATACATTGAATTCTTTCTTAATGGGCTTCAGTATTGTTGTGCATTTAAATGTTTACTAAAATAGCATAATGACAATATGACAGCACTTAGGTGAGTCGTAAGTAAGTCCGAGTTCAAACGCTGAAATGTGAAAATCATAAAATACCCAAACACGTAATGAAATCTTTAGAACATAATTATCGGTAATGTATAAAACTTAACGCACGATATGCCATCGATTATATAATACTAGTTAGTAAGTTATTAATATACTCGTATAATCAATGGATGTATGCGTTACATTTTATAATATTTACTTTTATTAATTCATCGTAAATACGATTAACGTTTGTCAACCGTCGATTTTAATATAACTACATTTTCTATGTTCCGTGACAACATGTGTCTGATATACACGAACGTACCAGGCAAAAAACTTGCCTTTATTCGATCATATTATTATTAGATATGCTTAACGTAAGATGTTGGGTTCTTACTTTTAAAATAAATTCCCTAAGTTTACGTACCGTCAGCCGTTCGTGTATGACTGCAAAATGCAGACATTCGAGATGGTATCCAAATCCCAGTTGGTTTCGGTTGGGTTTTTATCGTTTCGTCGGCTTGCAACGAATTTACTAATAACGTTAGATTGATGATCCATGTCTTCCTCGAGTGCGTGCCCGGTAAAATGTTAAACTAATCGGAGCGGCGGAAAGACCGCACGAGGTGTTGCTGTGGTCGGTTGAGGTGCGTAGTACACAAGTAAGAGAAGGATAACAATGTCGAGAAAAACAAATTTGAACCGTGTGAATTACGCGTGGTTACGTCACCATTCGTTTCGGTTTCGTGTGCGAGTTTAATAGTTTCGGTCAAAATTAGTTTCTATGAAAACCATTTCTATGTTGAGAACCGAGCTTTTGGAGCATGAGCATGCGGCATATTTTTTTCCAGTCTTCTAACGAATTTTTTTTAAACAGTCTGCTAAGACATTTGGGATATTAGAGATACTCTACGATTTGACAGTTGACTGTGAACAATGAAAACAGCAGTTGGTATTGGAAATTGGGCCACGAGCGATTTTTTTCAAGTCTCTAATAGATATTGCTATTGGATCTTTAGCAAAATGGCCTTTTTTTCTTCTAGAAAACATACATTCTGTGCAACAAATAGCATTTTCTGTCCTTTTATTTCTGACCTACAGCATGCACTGATCGGAAATCAAGTTTCAAATAGTACGCAGTAGGTAATTTACGCGCATACTTAGTGTACATTTTTAGGTTTTTTTTATTTTTATATAATAAAATCGCGAGTGACCTCAACCAATCTGCGAACAATTGCTGAACAAGTACCGCGTGACTTCATAGAACCGCTGCAAAAACTTGACTACGACCGGACAGACCGTGTAGAATTCGGAAATCGATTTCCGAACGCGATAAACGGTCTTCGGCGTAAAATTTAAAGCGGACGCCACGTGGTGGTTACCTGTGCCTATCTCGATCTACGGTACGTGACGCCGGAATCATTACTTGGTAATTATTCAGTTATTTGTTATTCATTATTCTACGGGTTATTCTAGACGATTTTATTCATTATTTGATTGTTCATTGTTCAACTATTCGTTATTTAACACTCTATGTTATCATGTTTATCTCAAATGGTTCGTAGATAAATTGAAATTCCAACTTTAATGATTAGTGAAATCGGTGTGTTTAGTATTTATAATATATTACTAACCATAAATTATATTTTTATATGTATAAAGTTGATCTAACTGGTTTAGTACTTGCTATCGACATGTTTTTCAATTAATTTATTCAGATTAATCGATTTATTCACAAGTTGAACTATTTAGGATAATTTTTAATTTTTATTGACAGTTAACACTATATAAAATAAAATATTATTTTTTATTCATAAAATCATCAGTTGTTCATGATTTTATTTTTTATTCATCATTCTGATTTGTTCTTGTCTAACTCTGACAGTGGCGTGAGTGTAAACTACGTTAGTAGTACAATCAACAAGTTTCTGAAATTTATTTACAGAAACAAAAATATATTTTTGTCTTATCAAATATGTAGTCGGTAGATCTTTATTCTTTATAACTACACTAATCTCAAGTTTGCCGTAATCGTGTGCATACGAAACAGAGGGTCAATATTAAGAGAGGTTTGTCAATAATGGGAAAATGGTTCGTTTTTGCATTTTGACGATTCGCCATGATATTCATCTTTTACGTTTTCGGCAATTGATAAAAACTAATAAGCTGAAAAAATTGAAAAATGTTCCACAATCCTTTAACCTCTGTATTCACCAAATATTGTACCGTGTGACTTCTGGATATTTCCAACATTAAAGCTTGATTTCAAAGGTCAACGTATGAATACAATTGAACACATTAAAATTTATGTAATATCAAATATTAGTGCTATATTAATAGAGGAATATCAAATATGTGTCCAGCAGATACAAATTCGTTAAAATAAGTTAAGTGAGTTTGTACGGAAGGACAATACTTTGAAGGGAAGTTAAATTTACATGCTAAATTTTTGTGTTATGGAAATATATATTTTATAAATAAAATTTTTATTACTTCCGAAAAATTCGGAGATGGCCATTTTATGGAGTTCATACTTCTGAAAATATAAACGTTTGAACCTTATAATTTCAACAACCTTATGAATTTTAATATTTTTATCAGTTTACAGGAATATAGTGTTATAAAAACAGCAGCTCAATGAAAAATTTTCGTTTGAATTTAACACTACAATTGAAATTAGACAACTGAATAAATATTATTTGTCAGGAGATCATATTTCAGACATTAAAAAAAAATCTGAAGCATGCTTTCTGAGACTTTGACAATTTATAACGAATATTTTCGATCCCTGTCACTATATAATATGAAACCAGTGATCATTCATCGCAACGTAGCAAGCCCATTACAAAATAGTATTTGAAATTCTTCTCGCAAAGAGAAATTTGATGTGGCCCTGAAGTCATAAAATCTTAAACCATCATTATTTGTATATGCTAAGAATAAACCTTCAATATTTGTTATTCCTGACAAAACTACTAACCTGGTTACAATGAGTTTTTTTTTATACTTCCGTTATATTTTACGAAAAAATCTTCATTCATGTGAAAATACATTAATTCCGATAATAATATTTTAATAATTTATTGTCTACCTGATTTTGTACATTAAATAAACATTATACAATTAATAAATTTTCCCTTACAATACTCAACCATTCGCGTGATACGTTTAGCACAAAACGTATATTAGTTGCATTTTAGAGACACTATATCACATATGTGTGTGTTATTTTTTAAACTCAATTCACTGTACAGGACTATCTTTGTACCACTATAGTATAATATCCTTGTTTAGTTTTCGATTTTCAACAGTAGTTAGCTCAAAAACTGATGGAGTACGAAGAAATAGAAAGAAATTAAATATCGTATGAAGATCATTAGATCAATACGAGTATATAAAATAACTAAAAATTATAAATTCACTCTTTGAACATGAAATATTATATTACATTTCTTGATAAAATACTAATTTTGTTCAAATAAATCACACAATACATTAAAAATTATCTTCTTCTTCTTCTTGGATTTCCTCTCCTAACGGAAGTTGGAAATTATCATATTAATCTGGTTTTTCTTTTGGACCACCTTGAATAGATCACTGCTGCAACCAAACCATTGTTTTAAATTTTGCATCCAATTTGTTCTAGGTTTTTTTTTACTTCTTTTACCACATATCTTTCCATTTAAAATAAGTTGTAGAATTTTATATTTCTGTTTCCTCATCAAGCATCCACAATATCGCAACTTTCTTGCTTTAACTGTCTTTATTACTTCCTTGCCTTTTCATATTCTCCTCAGCACTATCAAATTTGTAACGTAATTTACCCATGGTATATTTAAGATTCTTCTATAGCACCACATCTCAAATGCTTCTATCTTCTTCATATCAGTTTCCTTTAGAGTCTAATCCTTCACTCCATATTGTAATATGGAGAGCGCATAGCATTTTAACATACGTATTCTAAGTTGTAACGATAGGTCGCGATTTGAGTAGATTTTTCTCATTTTAAAGTATCCTGTTCAAACAATTTCTACCCTGCAAAAATTATCATAAACATTTTTATTTCCAACTTTTATTTTTTATTTTTGTCACTCTGCAGTGGTGCGACAACCGGAAAGGAAGGCGATGTCAAACATCGAGTCCTCGAAATGGGCCACATCAAAGTCGTAAACTCGGAGGTCATTTCGACGCGAAACAATTGAACGGCGGTTTTATGATAACTGAGTAGACATTGTGAAAAAGAAAAAAATTACCATAAATACTTAAAAGATTACGGGGCCCCGGACCCGGTCTTATTCTAACGGATAGTACGACACAAATCGGGTTATAGGAAAAATCAAAAGGGCAGTTTACTTTATGAATATGAGCCTTACAAAAAATAACTTTCCTTGTATTGAATGATTGAATTTCTACCGAGCATTTAAAATTCGTGTAATTTATAAACCCAACCTAGTAGGTACCTAATAAGTAATAATTATGTAAGGGGACCATATTTGCTACTTCGATGATCGATTAATCTATGAAATTTAAATTTAAAATTAGTGGTATATGTGTAACGTAAAAGATCCGTACTTTTTTTTTTTAATACTTTACCACGTGACGGTCGACAAAATTCTAAAATATCGATGCACGATTTATTCGGGGCAGGGTATAAGTATTATAATTCAAACGAAATTCAGAAAACAAACGTTTCAGCATGTTTGTGCGGTAGATGAAAACCCCTAGAATAAACCCTGCCTCAGACGTATCGTATACCCCCGAGATCTCCGGTCGATCCGCTGCCCGCGGTTCCAAACGTGAGCACAAACATTGATGCACACGCGACGACGTCGCACTGCACTCGTACTATGTTAATGCCGTCAGCGCGTCAGTAATAGCTATGGCACGTGCCGTTTTTCGTGAGATTTAATACTCGCAGATGGTCCAATTATGCGGCGACGCACTATCATTATCGTTTATGATAACAATGTCGTCCGCCGGACGTAACGCACACACATATACCGGATCGACATCAATCCGATGACGAATCATCGCCAACGGCTGCATCCGAATTGGGTCCCGAATTTAAAATTACACTACACTAATTGGGTCCCGAATTATTTTAGGTATTGCACTAGTTGGGTTCTGAATTATTTTAGGTGTACACTAGTTCCTGAATATTATTTGGTAAGTACTATATTATCTTAATATTTTCCTTCCCATTAGACTTAGAACTGTCTATGATCTGTTTATACCACAGGTATGGTTAAAAAGGTTTTTATAATTTTTTTTTTTTTTATTTCTTTTATATTAATTTTTATTTATATTAAATAATGATTTTAACATTTTTAATATTTTTCCATTTACCCAAACGGCTATAATTATATTATATAAAATGTATTTTTATATTTGATTTTTAACATTTTTAATATTTTCACCAACACAATTCTAATAATTTATATTTTAACGGAAAATAAACTAAAAAAAAAAAAAAACTGTAAAAAACGCTTTTAACCATACCTGTGATATAAACAGATCACTGACAGTTGACAGTCAGTTGAAACGGTAAGGAAAATGTTAGTATAATGTTGTATTTATCGAAAAATATTCAGGAACTAGTGTAATACCTAAAACAATTTAGGACCCAACACTAGTGTAGTGCGTATAAAAATCCGGGACCCAACTGGGGTGTAGTGCCTATCGAAATCGGGGGGTCCCCGATTAGTACACACTACCTGCGATTAACCCCTAGTACTCGGGACCCGGACTCGGATGCACCGTCGCCGACGTCCCTCTCGTCGTGAGGCCGCACTGCACGCGCGCAGACCCTTCGAACAGTACCGCGGTACGCGTTTTACATACAAAATGCACGCGCGCGTTTAGTCCGCAGTACGGTTTACCCACTCGTGTGCACAACAATGCGCAACATGACCGCGCGAATGCGTTCGGGTCATTTGGGTACTACAGCGGTCCGATCGATGCGATGAGTCGGTCGTACACAACGTTACACGCGTTTTTACGCGCGTCCACGGACCGCCGCCGGTTTCGTTCACAATTCTTCCGCGGTGCACTTCCTTCCGGCAGTGGTGCGCGCGGATTATATTTACACGGACGTTCACGGTCGACAATCGTGTGGCGGTCACCGGAAGCGAATGACGGACCGGCGGCGGACGTGCGAGTAAATGTCGTTACGTAATTTTTTCCCTACGTGGTAGGTGGGGGGGGATAGAACGCGTGTTTTGTCGACGAGTGAAAATATAAAAAACTATTCGAATTCCGAGCAGATGTGGATGAACGTGTTTTCGTTTCACGCGTAATTTTCCAGCGACCGCAAGAACATTACGGTTCGAAAGAGTGTATTTGATATTTTTTTGCGCGTACAACGTTTTTTTTTTTCGTACTATGATTTTTCATTTTGTTTTCATTTACCGGGATCTAAATCGATTTGAAATGTATTACCCCGTGCGTGTTCAACACGATGGTCTATTACGACCTCGAAACGATAAAAACGTAATTTCGATTACGTAGGACATCGTACACCCATCACGCGAAATTCATAGCGACATTATGTGTAATCGTATATTCCATAGACGCATTCGATATTCATTGCGATTCGTTATTAATTTATTTGTTCGGTAATTAAAGTGATTACCATTCGGGATGTTATAGTCTCCGGAAAAATGTTTGCCGTTTCAAACTTGCAAAAATATAACGTACAACAAAAGCATTTCAATCGACTCGTGATTGTTTCGTACCCTTTATGACGTGTAAAACAATAAACGGGGATACTCGATCATCTAAGACGTTAACGTGTTCAATCCACAAGAAGACTTAGAACCAAATACATCAGCCAAATAATAAAGGAGCCACTTAGCCCACGGGGGGCTAAGAGACCAAGCGAAGGACAGATAAAGCCGAAGAAAACATTTAATGTGAGCACATTTGATAAAAACCAATCATAGGATTGAAGAAAACATAAAAAAAAAAACAATTTACAATCGCCTAGACGCGATGGTATTGCACGGATGGGTACTGAATTTATGGATTCATAGGTCGCTGTAAAACTATACTGAGGTTCGATATTCGATAATAATGATCGATCAATCAAGTGTCTCGATCCGTTCGATTCGTTTTTCCGTTATACCCTCTCGGACTCCTCGGGAGTACTATCGGGATTCAACCGAATCGTTATTGTTGCGCAACACCGTAATACATTGTTCTCGTAGCATTGTATTGTGTGTAACGCGTTTTCAAAAGTCGATTTCGCCAAACGGATTTGTTTGACCCCGAGCGCTTGAAAAGGTTGCGCGTACGGAAATACCGTTACGTAATATTATGGGTTATAAATCGTTAATACATCCGAACGCACGTGTGTACGTACATTATAAGTTTGTGGCGCTATTTTATCCGAAACGTCCCTTAAAAATAACTGTAAGCGGACGTGAACAATTTTCATAGCCCTCGCGACGCGCGGTGGCATTCTCGCAGTCGCGATCGCCGACAACGCAACGTTACGGGACTGAGCCGTGAAAAGTATTCGATTTTGAAATGTTGTTTCTTGAACAAGTACATATTTTGATTTTTTCACGGACCAACGGAGACACGAAGACGGTGCGTTTACAATTTTCCTAGTTGCAGGACGATAGGGGGTAGGGTGGAAATACAAAACATAAACAGTCATCGCTCGTGCATCCGATCACAGAACCGTAACAATACAGCGCATCCACGTCCGCTTCGGTCCACACGCACACACACGCAGCAGTGCACATCTCAGTGTATATTTTGTGCTTACAGTATAATTGAATCAACGGCATAACCCTTTACGGCACATACAATACATATATGTATAATTATTTATGATAATAATCGTATATGTGTGTGCGTGCGTGCAGTGTTCGATACCGTTTTCTTAGCCGCCGATAGTCAGGTCATCCATCCATCTGGTATCGATTGATCAAATATCCGATAAATAAGCCATCAATCTATTGTTCTACATTTATCAATAACATCTCCTAAAATATTGCGATTAATAATAAAATCCACATATCAGTGTATTAAGCTCGTAAAACTTGATAGATACTTTCAACATTTATTTTTACGATAATAATATGAACAGTGTCTTGTCGTACCATACTCACTGTCTGTCCTAGTAGCTAGTGCCCTACACACAAGTATACAAGTTACTAGCACACATAAGAATTATTTTGTGATCATTAATTATATACATAATTTATAAGACGAAAAAAACTGTTTAATTATGGCTCCTAGCAAAATATGGCAGTATTTTGAACGTATTAAGACAAATGATTCGGTAAAGTGTTTAATTTGTGATTATTTATCTACTTCATTATTGTGGACACATTTCAATGCATGTCACAAAGAAGAGAATCCATAATCAAACAGTTATAGATAATGAAAATTATATTTTTAATTTATTTCAATTTAAACAATTAGATAGAACCAATAAATCTCCTATTGAACATTAATAATTTATCAATCTAAATATATTATTATATCGTTGTATATAGGTAACAGGTGTATTTAAATAATGAACGGGTTCTTATATAAGTTAATATGCACTTGCATAGAAAAACTGTATGAAGATAAATTAAATACTAAAAATTATTTTAAAAAAATATTAGTGGTATAGCCTTAACTACAGATTTACGGATTTTTGGGTTTTATAATCGGGAATCCGAATTAACAATAATATCCAGATTTCGGATTTAAAAATTCAAAAATCCGGAATTTTCCCATCACTAGCCTGAGAAATCTTAAAAAAAATTGTTTAATATGTATCCAGCGTTTGAGCTGTAAACATTTGCTATAATGCTGTTAAGCAAATGCAAATGCAAATACAAAAAAAACCAGGTTGTTTAAAAATATTTAAAAATTATTGTATCCGTTTTTCGTCGAGATAAATGAGTTTACATCTTCATCTAGATACACATTAATTGATTTACTTATATCAAAATACATTTGCGTTGCATTATCCGCCGAGACACAAAGCGGCTAACTGCACACCGTTTGACGACTGAACGCCAACTCGACGCAACGCGGCTTCAGAACTTGCGCGTGTAAATGTAACATACCCTAAAGACAATTAAAATACATTAATTAGTCAAAATTAAATATCTACCATACACATCAAGTTTGAAGTATTGTCACTGGTCACCCACTTCTATCACCCTACCACGCCTTGTATAAAATAATTAAAATCATCAAAATTACCTATTGTACGTAAATACTAATTACAGATTGTACATTTTATCTTTTCTAATAAAAAAAAAAAAAATGTAACATGCGTTTCCCTTTAACCGAACCGTGATCCACGGTGCTCCTCGGGGCATTATACGTAAAACATAATAAATTATTCTGATTATTATTTTTATCATATTTTACATGATACGTACATGTGCGTGCACAACAAGATCAAATACGACTGCACTAACGGTTGTATTGAACGCCGCGAGCGGTTGTGATACATTACGGAACGGTAAAAACATAAGTGTGTACGTAAAATATGTACAAAACAATAATATTATTATTATATTACTAATATTTTATAGTGTAGTGAGACTACAGTTAGTGAAACCGTTCGGACGAATGAATATCTAATAATAATTATTTCTGTACAATTATAATCTAGTTGTGGTTGCGGTATCTATCGAACGAGAGTTTGTGTTCAAAAGTTAATCCGGCGTTATACGTACAAAACGTTATTTGTTAAAACGGTAATTAACTTCGTTAACGGTTCGTCGTTTCGATTCAACACGTCTGTTGGTTGGTTGTTTATGCCAAATGAAACAGACGTGGCCAGCAATATTGTATAATGATGAATATTGAACAATACTATACGAGTATGATAAACGTAAAGCACTTAACATAAAATACATGTATATATACGTGATACATTTAAATTGTTCTTAGTTTGAAATTAATATAAATGAAAATGTTAGTTCAATTATATTGGTCGTATCATTCATGTTCGCAAGATACCAATGGCGGAGGTATCAACTACGTTGTTTTTGTTTGTGTAAAAATACAATATTGTAATCGTTTATCGAGTGCCGATTACCAGTGTCATTTAAATTCATGTGGAAATATTAACATATAATATATATGTTGTACACTCATTTGGATAGTAAAATTATGTAGCGGTGTTTAAAGCACAAAGCTATAAAAGTATCGTATTATACAATTAAAAAATTTGTTTTTTTTTCAAGTTGTTATTAAAATTATTAATGAATAGAAAAAATGATTATTACTAACTGTTTGTTTTACTTTATCACATGATTTAAGTGTTTTTAAATTTTTTGTTTACATTGTAAGTTATTAAACGTCTCTAATTAAATAAAAAAAAAAAAAAACATTTTTACATTTATTTTTAATTAATATATAAATTTAATTCAATACATCTGTTATTATTTTTATCTGTTATCATTTGTTATTATTTTTATATTTTAACGATTAAGCGATTACGAGTATTTTTATTTTTTTTTAGTTAAAAATCAGATTATTGCTTTGAAAATATCGAATATACAAAGTTTCTCGTAACAACATGCAGTAACTTAACCCACGATAGTGGTTAATTTTCAGAATTATCAGAACGTTCAATATTAGTATATAAAGTTATAAAATGTTTAAATAACTACTCAAACATGGTGCAAGCAATAATCTTTGAATTGAAATTAATTCAAGGTTATGAGTCGTAACATTTTAATAGACCAGTCATAACTTACCTATGTAGGTGTTTTGAGTCTTAAATAATATTATTTTACCAATACTTTTTAAAACCAAAATTATTATTAAATTTACCGTGTGTTTTTTACAGTGCTCAAAATGTGTAATCATAAAAGCAAATATAAGTTTCTACTCTCTTTTTTTTTTTTTTTTTTTATTCTCAAACAATATTCTTCAACTATTGTTGTTCATAATTTTTTAAAATATTAAAATTAAAATAAAACAGTAAGATACGGTTTTTAATCTGAATATAATAAATATAAGTAGAAAAAAATGCAAAACAGTTCGTTTGTATAAGATTTATATTAAAATATGTTTGTTCACATTACACATTAATACTTCATAATACTAAACCAGCAAATCATACAAGCAACTGACTATCGCTATGGACAAATTCTAAGGATTTGATTGAAGTTTTTTATAAATAAAAAATAGAAAAAATAATTTATTTGTCATTCATTTTCATTTCTAAGAACGTCAAAAAGTTTTGTCACTGCTTCGCAATTTATTTAAATTAATGAACGTAGTTGATTTACATTAAATCATCTGGAAACATAAAAATCATTGATTCTGTGTTTTCTTGATAACGTTATTAATCATTATGTTGTGGTTCGTTTAAAAATATTAAATTTATTAAAGTATAATACAAGAACAATATTATTAGAAATGTCAAACGATATAACAACTTAATTGTGTCACATAGAAAATTGATATATTAATTATCTATTGACCGATAATATTTCTTTAACGAGCATTTCAAAAAATTTTAAACTACTGCAATAGAACGCACGAGTGTTTGTTTGTTTATTTAATTTGAGTATAGTTGTAGGTGGCGAATATGATATTTATGAGTGAATTTATAAAAAGGAAGAAATCACATGAAAAAATAATTTCCGAGACAATGACTTTATCGAAAGCTTGATATTAACACACCGAAATGTAAATATTAGGATAATGATTAACGCTGAGACCGCATTAGTAATAATAAACGGATATTATCACTGAATAATTATCTTTAGTCCTAAAAACGTCGAGTGGTTTTATTTTTCTCCAAATATGACATACCGATTTCCTCAAAAAAAAAAAAAAATAATAAATAAATAAATAAATAAAAAGGTTGGATTTAATTATCCTCTCAACTTTATTTTTTTTTTTTAACTAAAACTATGTTAATTTTCCTCCAAATGTTATGACACTTAACCGATACCAATGTTTTAGTACTATTTAACGTATTATAAAATGAAAGTAATAGTCGAAAGTAATCGTAACTTAAGCCTAATTTTGAATCGGTGCATTTACATTTTAAAGAAAATTTTTATTAAAAAAAATCAAATATAATTTTATAGCTAAATAATGTGAAATAAAATTAAACTAATATTGTAAATAAGAAGCATTTTAAAGACTACCGAGCAAAAAACAAAATAATTCGTTCAATGTTTCATCTATTACCTTCACGATATTTTCGTTTCTAAAATGTCCTGTTTCATTTTATTTTACTTCTTTTTATCAAATGACATTCTAAAACTGCAACAATATTGCGGTCCACCATATTTCATATAAGAAATATGATTAAAAATTAATAATTATATTATTATACGAGTATTGAATATTATTAAAAATATCATCTATGCCTTAACGCTCAAAAGCTTTCTTGACGAGGGAAATATCATCTATATGATATGTACACAGGCTCAAGAATGATTTTTACGGTGGATTGGCTAGAGACGATTACTTTGATTAGATTAAATTTATTCATAGCGTAAACATACTATTGTAGTGCATTCCAGGTAGATCGATCTTATTTTAGCCAATATTATTCGAGCTGATGTTCTGCGACAAGTGTATATTACGTGTGCATAAAAGAGTAGGATACACTTTTCATATGGTGTAATACACACACGAGATGTGTAATTATAAAATACACTCGACAATTATTCGATTTAACAGTCAATTAGTGGATCATTTATTATGCACCAAACCATCTGATAATGTTATTCGGGAAACGACGAGTCAAAGGTTAATGATTTTCGTTGTCACGTCGCAGTCCTAATAGCTTTGGATAATTATTTTTCACCGAACAGCACCCGAACAGCACTATATACGTACGGATGAATATGATTTAACCCGTACAATAATGTATCATTGTGATTGAATGACTTATGATCTGGAATTGGTCTTGAAATCGATAAGATATTACGTGAGAGTGAAAATCAACTCGACACTAGTCGTTTGAGCTAGACAACAATAACAATGATGATATTTCAAGTGCGATCCATACTTAATAAAAATATTTAACAAAGACCTACTAACTAACCTTGATTAACGTAACTAGACCTTAAAGCTAGGATAAGCTCTAGCCCTAACATTTTTATAGAGATAGGAAATTAAATGGAGGCTCTACCTCTCCCCTGTACTTTTTAATCATTTTCACCATGTTGTACATTAATGTTAAAAATGTAAAATCTGTACATTAATTCTTCTAAGTGATGAATATTTTTGCCTTTTTTTTAGTTTATTCATGGTATGATAATTTACACAGTGCATCATAAAAGGTATTATGATAGTTTGCCAATAATAAATAAAAATTAAAATTTTTCCATGATGTTGTTAATAAAAAAATAAAGCGATAGTTTAAATTTAAAAATGTATTTACCGTTGGTGGGACTAGGATTTATGACAAGGTGAGAGCTTAATCATCCCAATCAACCCTTGGTTACGCCTATGATACTTAATAAAAGAAAATAAGAGGGGAAAAACGTATTAGCCATACCGAATTCGATTTGTAACCGCGGTCGCTCGCATGTGCACGTCATGTTTGATCGATTTAGAAATTTGCATTCTACCACAATAATAATATAATATATACTTTAGATTATAAAATAAGATCGTTGTACATGTTAAAACCAGAACTCGAGCTGATCAACATGATTAATTATGATGAAGTTAGTTCGGGCGAACATTAATATCATAATGTGTTACGATATGGTAATTTTTATGCGGAATGAACGCTGCTGATATTATCAAAGAAAATGTGAATACTCGTATATCATGGATATGCATATAATATGCATAATTACATTAATTTATTAAAATTTATGAACAAAAAACTATCCGAGCGCTTGGACGCGCTATTAAATGAACATTGGCAACGAGAAAAAAGCTTAATTTTCATAGAAAATTCTTTAAAATTTTTATTGTTTACGATTATTTATTTGAAATATGTTATGCTGACAATCTATCGCACGAGACATTATCGCATTATACGCATTATCCGTATGTTGCTCGAATGATCGCGTTGCGCGAAAAACCGTCCTGTATTATTACCGCGATGCCAAACAAGGAAGAAATACAAAAAAAGAAATCGCCGATTGAACGGTGTCGCGGTCACGTTCGCAAAACCGTTTTGCAGCGATGTTCGCGAGAATATTACAACACCGTTGGTCAGAACGAATGAAGAGTACGGCAAAAATCAAATGAAGAATTTGATCAATATCGATGAGTAGCAATCGTCATTGCACTCCGGTAACAAGCACCCTGGACGTTGGTAAATATTATTTATCGGCTAATATATCCGGGATACATTTAATTGTTTTCGTACTAACCTATATTATTTACTGGCCGGGATTTACAGAGGGGAAGGTGTTTGAACAGCCCAACTCCACCATCTTACATACACCACTGATGTGCCGGACCGCTAAAGCGTATTTGCGTGCCGCGGTCGCAGTGCAGTGTCGTACGATTATTCTTGTTATTGTTAATTTATTTTAAAAGCGATATCGGTGTAAACGTTTTCGCGCAAGCAGTTTTGCGTGAAACGAGTGAATGTTTTATTCACCCCCGACCACCGGGGGTTATTATTGCAATTATTATCGTTCTCTCTGTATACCTATTCGGGTCATCGTCAGCACGTTCGTGCCCGCCTTCGATCGGCGATTATCGCGTCAGGACGGCTTCCTGTTCACAGAACCCTTCCAGAAAAGTCGCCCGACGGGGGGTTGGTGTTGATCGGCACGAAGTTTGTCATCGCCCCCACCCCATGCGACGTTTCGTGGAATATAACGGGTAATTTTATTTTTTCATTCATTTTCCATCGGTCCACGTCCGCCACCCGTTGGTCTGCGGTCCGACACTCTCACCGGCAACATCATCATTAGACTGACGGCGGCGCGCGTGTAAATACGCTTTATTTATGTGACGTATGGCCGAGTACACGACGATAATATATACGTGATCGGCGAGCACGTGACCGCCGTTCGTGGCAATAATAATAATAATAATTATATAAACATTATAATACGCATTGTTTACGATCGCGCCATGGCCATCGAGTCGGCCGGAGAAAAGAAAGGAGAAAAAAATAGCCGGCAACCGATAATTTCGGAATCGTAAATCGCACGACGATCGCGGCAGGTGATGTTGTTGGCGTAATAATTGTAAACGTGAAAAAAAAACGACGACGACGCGCTTATTATCCTAAACACATATATTTAACGCACTGAGACACGGTCGTCGTACACATGTGCGGAAATCGGGACGCGATCAAAAAACCCACGATCGACCGCTTGTGAATCGATCATTTTTTTATTTTCTATTTTTTGTTCCTCCACGCCCATCGCTCGGACTCGCAGGGTACCCAATGATCGTGTGCGCTACAAATCTCGAAGGCGTGTAGTGAATACTTTTTTTGTTGAAAAATACTACGTGGAAATCAATCAACGTTTTGCCGGTCGGACGGTTCGTTTTACATCACACTGTTAACGAATAATTTATGAACAAGATTATATGAAATTAAAAATTAAAACGCATTGTTTAACGGAATCGCGAAAACGGTCCCTTACATGATATACAAGCACCGTAAAGTTGGTTTGCACTTAGTGAAGGCAATCGCCCCTTAGATGGAATGCGTTCGTGTTCAGGTGTGCCGCTTATTATAAACGTACAGTGGGGAAAAAATTGAACATTTTGGACCTAAGGTGTGCACGACGCACGTCCGGAGGGTAGTACATACTACGACTGTACAATGGGTACAATAGGTACAACGGTGACGGTTCCCAAGTGATCCCTCTAGAAATGTTCTGAACGAGTTATAATAATAACCATCGACGTCGTCACCTTTTATTCCGAACGAATCGTCCGGCAGTTCACAAAACGTAACGTTGAAGGTCCGAGCAGCAGTCCTCCTGATGGTATCGCAGTCGGTCTGTTGTTACATCTTGATATGTACGTCGACATTATGCCGGCTAGCTATGATTTCACGTGAGTGTTTATACGTCGGATAGAGTTGTTCACTTTTCAGCAATAATTTTCATTAATTTGTCCTCTTCGGGGTAATTCCTACTTTTTACCATTGACGAGGACCACTGCACGAATTAATTAATGCATAAAATATATAGACTGTGCTTTTAGCGAACATCAAAAGGGGTGTACTCAAAAGAAAAATCATATCGCATAAGTGCGTCGGGTAGTGGAAATATTAAACATCGTATCTTCCGCGGCGGCACCCTTTTGTCTGTTCGTATTATCATTGTATACAAGCTTGGGGGACATTTGTATACACAAAAGATACCATAAGCGCTTTTAGTTAATGGACCAACAAGTAAATAGATTTCGCTTGAAATAAAATAGAATAAACAACTTGTAAACGTAAATTCGTAGCAATTATTTTGTATTTTTCTCCACCGGATCCAGCCCACTACAAGAGAACGTTCCGATACAAGTTAATATTGAACCGCTGTATGCAACTACACTAGATCGGATTCACGTTGATCACGATTCCTGTAATTGGTATTCAATGGTACGATGAGAGGATCGTGGAGAAAACCGCAGGGATAACGGGATTGACAATTGACAATGTCGACGACATCAATGACGTGTTAAGATATTCGTATGGTAAGATCGGTGACTAGAAGCGTAAATGAAATTTTTTTCCTTCGGATAAACTCGAAGTGATCGGTTTTGGAAGGACATCGGAAAGGTACACACACGCACGCACGAAAATCGATATATATTTTTTTTCCGTCCGACGAACAGAGGACGAACAGAGCGCGGGCGGGTGTGCACCACCACATATTTGGAGCGTGTGTGTGCAGCAGTGGGTTCTGGAAAACGATCCATAATGGATTCCACGGAGAGTCGCATTAATTAAAACGCGTAAATTATGCAAGGCGAGGATTGTGTCTCCTCTGTGCGGCACGCGCGCGCCCGCGCGGTATCCGTAAATTGAATTCAATCCTGCAGAGGAATACGCATGCACATGCTCGTAGCGTGCACGCGTCCCGCGCCCGAACCGTATTATTGTGTTTAACTCGATCAACGGGTCGGCCGGGGTAGATCTGAGTAATTTGACAAGTCTCTGTTTCGTCCGCGTGTGCGGCAACGATTATTTTTGCGGCAACGCATTTATATAATTACTTCGCGTGAGTCCGCGTCGAACGGTGTGTCCACTGCGAAGTGCAAACGGTGCGTCGTCGTTCCTCGCTGCGAAGGGATCGAACCATCGGCCCATAGGGGACGGGAGGAAGGATCTATATTATGAGCATCGGCGACGGCCGCGTGTTTAATGGAAATTAGTGGGCGAGTGTGCGTGTATCGAAGCGCAATAAGGTCGACAATATGGTAAACATTGTAATGCTGTGCACATAATAATAATACGTACTGCAAATAACAGTATACACATGATATACCTATAGGTATGTGTATATTATCTATATGTGTTGACACGTTGTATGTACACACACTCACGTGCGCACACGGTTTTACCAAATTTAAGTTCGCGCGAACAGGATGTACCGTATTGCGATTGATTATAACGTCTCGCTATACTGTTATAATTAGAAATGGGCCAATACCACTTTTTACCGATACCGATATACCGATATATATAACCGATATAAAACCGATACCCGATATTATAATCAAAAGTAAAAACTAAGTTAATTTTTAATATAATACATAAAAAAATCAACTTTTTTGGCAAAACCATAAACCGATACTAAAATTAATCCGATACCACAAACCGATAAAACCGATACCCGATATTATTATCACAAGTAAAAACGATTTTTAATATATTACATAAAAAAAAACAACTTTTTGGCAAAACCCCGAACCGATACTAAAATTAATCCGATACCAAAAACCGATAAAACCGAAACCCGATATTATAATCACAAGTAGTTTTTGCGGTATCGGTTCAAATATTGGTTTTGAAAATAAACCGATACCGATATTTCCGATACCACCAATATCAGCCGATACCAAGTATCGGTTTTAGGATCGACCACCCCTAGTTATAATGCCGTCTCGTGTATTGGTATCCTTTTAGCCGGTTATTACTTTTTTCCACGTTATGGTGATAATTGAAATCTGTCGAAATCATATATTATAGCTACATTGTTATTATCATTGTTTTCGTTGTCGATTTCCGCGTGTGACCGCCGAAGACAAAATATTATCATATATAACACTATTATAATGTGATTCATCTCATATTATTATGCACCGCGAACGTGCGGGAACGTTAACAAAATAAATGGTCTCCAGTCATTTTCATTTTCAGTTATTTATTTGACTATGTACACGGATAAATACGATAACCGTGTTTTACCTCAAACAATATTAATACATAATATTACAACGTTAATGCGATTAAGCAGTGTCACACGTGTTTGAAATCAACATTTTTAGTGGTGGCTGAACTACACATATGCGGGATTTGAACTGATATTGTACGACAGAATATATTATAGAATAAGTAACATATTGAAATTACACAACGTTAAAACGGAATAAATAAAAAAACAATTTCAGAGATCTTCATTATCACATCGTCGTAATGTAGACTTAAGATTTTTTTTCCACTTAATTTTTTTTTCAAATCACTATGATATTTTTAAATTGTTAATTTAACAATTAATTAAAAAATAAAATTATATTCTTATTTTTTAATTTTTTTTTTTTCACCAGAGTTCTATTCAAAGGAGTGTATAATTAACATCTTGGCAACACAATATCATTTGATGAAACCGTACATCATCAGAATTGTTCGTAAAACAAATTAGAATACAAGATCTCCCAACAGAGTGATGATAAACGACACTGCACTTCCCATCCGTTACACTTGGTCAAAAATATCATTTACACAAGTTTGTGATCTGTGAACAACATAATGTTTAAATTAATACGCTGGCACTGCGAACGAATTATTTAATTATTATATTTTTGTACTCACGGAACCCTTCGTCGTATATAATTAGTTACTTTGCCCAATACAAATTTACAAGCGAGTCCATATATGTATAAACTGAAATGTAAATAAATCCTTCTTCCCGGTTGGTCCACCCTCTTATTTCGAATAATATTACTAACATCATATACGTATTATGTATATTAGGGTCGGATACATAATGTAAAACGCCGTTTTTCTTTTCTTTTTTTTTTCAATATTAATATAATATAGTCCGTACCAATGTACACAGCAAGAAAATATCACATCGAAAATTAGATTGAAATACACTCGTAAACATGAAATGCGGTTATGTAAATATGAAGCGTGTACTCATTGTACAGCAGCAATGCACACGTGCTCATATTCGTAGGACTTTTAGTCGGTCGAAGACGCTATGGCAATATCTACGAGACCGTAGTCACTGCAGCATCAGACGTCAACGCGGATTGTCGCCCCACCCCCGCGCCCGGTCGCACATCGTGTTCTCACGAACGTCTCCTGATCCTGGACCAATCCCACGGGATTCATCTCGTCCAATTTAACGCGGCCCGTGATACGACTGTTCTTGAAGTGCGGGGGTGACGGTAGGATCAGTGCCATAACTACCTTCCGCGTCACCCTTGGTGAATTTTATTTTGCTGCTTATTTTGTATAAAATAAAATATATCAATTCAACTCAAAATCGCCCCCATTATTTCGCTGCGCCCTTGGTAATCGCCCGTTTTTCCAACCTCTAGTTCCGGCACTGGGGAGGGGATCGGAAACGGTATCACAGTTACACCGGTGAATTAAACGTACACTGTATGTACCGCTGTGTCGGCGTCCGTGCGGCACCGGAGGCGATAATGATGATCGTAATAATGTAGTAATAAAAAATGTGCTTGGACGAGCTCTACAGTGTTAGAGGAAGGACGGAAAATGGGGAGAATACCGTACAATATTCCGTTTACGTTTTCAAGAACAACCGACTACCGACCGGATTTAGTCGTGGATATTTCGACAGTCGGGGGTGCAGAAATTATCCGTAGATAATAATAATAATAATAATAATAATAATAATAATAATAATAATAATAAT
>NW_020273306.1:2384439-2389949 GCF_003268045.1 Sipha flava
ATAATAATAATAATAATAATAATAATAATAATAATAATAATAATAATGATAGTAATAACATTAATGATAATACAAGGGACGTCCGGAAAATAAAGTTACAACAAGCGTTGAAAGTTGAAAAAAGCATATATTTAATTGAAAATTACAATATATGGTTCAAAACTTGTTATTATTTCTTTACGCAATCGCCGTCGATATCGATACATTTTTGAAGCCTAGGAACCAGTTTTTTTTTTTTTTTATTCACTCGTCACATACCTCCGCTCTAGCATCCGAAACCACTCGTAATATACCGTATATACATTCATTCATTCATTCAAAATTCAACAGATTCCAATTTTTTTTTTCTCTATGTAACTTCTAAGTAATTCTACAAAGTAGTGGTTTTGAATTTTGTATTTTTTTTTTAACCGTGGTAAAAGATGGGCTATAAGTCACAAACTATGTTAAAAAAAACGGAACTTCAATATCTGCCTTAAATTAGGAGTGATAACTACTGACTTTCCAATTAATTTACATACTGTATGCGCATCGTGATGCGGATGCGACCACGGGACCGCGACTGGGGACCCAGTAGTCCGTGCGGAAATGACCAACGCGCGTGTGTGCTGTGTGCACTGTTCGTACATTTCATCCGGACATAATCACGTTTAATTCTCCTTCCTGAAACGGTTGTCATACGATTCTGATGTATTCGATACACGGCGACTATGCCGAACCGTGATTGTTTGCGGATCCGATCGTTCGGACGGAATGTTGACTGTTTTTTTTTTTTTTTTTGAGTGTATCCGTGATCTATTTCAATCAATCATCGGCGGTAGTACGCGTAAACAGTATCGGGTAGAAGAAGCTTACGCGTAGCATGCGCGATTCGCAATTATGGACAAGAGTCTCGGATATTTTCCGCACATTGTACATTCATTTATACTGTAAACTGTTCGTTATCAAGTACTGCGTACAGTTGTTCGTATAGCATTACGATACGCTATTAACTTTGTGCTCAACGTTCTCAAGATAAATTTCTTATTTTTTTTCTAGAGCTGTCAAATGCACAAAAATCGAATCAATAGTTTACGTTTCGTTACTGTTCACGTTCATTGCCGTTGTGTACCTGTCGGATCGTTGCAAAATTGCATAGCGATTCGTTATTGGATCATCCCCGATATGTGTACGGCGACGCACGATTCCAATTATTAAACTTGAAAGTTTATATACGCACGTTGCATAGTGAAACCACCATGTCTAATGATAATTAAACGATTGCATGTGTAGGAAGTATAATAAGCTCCTATCGGGTTGTTACTTTAATACATTTTGTGATCGAAATTTAAGAGTTACATTGCACTAATGCACAGACAAACCTCCACAAACAAAATAATATGAGTGTGTGTGCGTGTGGGCACAACCTGTATATTTTTTGATTTATTTTTATTTTTTTTCTGATCGAACCAGAATTATTATATTTAATTTATCCAAGTTAAAAATTGATTAGAAATCGCGCACTAGTTTATTAATACCCTCGAAAGCATCAAAACGGTGCGTATATAACCCATGTTTGGTTGGTTTAAAAATAATTGACTTAAAACACAATTCATTAGTGAAAATTATTCATACGTTATTGGTTTAACTAAAAAAATATAACGGATAACCACCCAATCGGTCGTTTCACTGCTAAATCCGGCAGTTTAAAGATGATCATAAAGACAATGGATAGCCCTGTATAATCAGGAGAAATTCTACACAAGGGGTCGGGAAAGGGGGAATAAGCGTGTGCCGAACGAGGACTGTAGACAACTACGAGGCGAATAACGTCACGTTCCCTGTGCACTCATTGTTCGTTCGCGATTCACATCGAATCGCGCGGAATATACACGCGGCGTTATGTCGGCGCACCCTCGCAGCACGCGGATGAAAGGGGCGGGGGCGCGGAAATCGTCGAAGATTATATGCCGGCGGTACGGGAGTAACATATAATATCGATTACCCCGCTGGTGATCTATGGCAGCCGGTCGGGCGTGCGGAAGGAAAGGATCGCCGGTATTAGCGGTGCATCGCCCGGGGGGTCGCACGTGGTAACGTCGAGAGTGGTCCGCTGTGATTTCGACAGATTTGCGTCGGAAACCGCCGATCTCGTTTGCCGAAAGCGTACAGCGAGAGCATTCGTGTGGTTCCGAAAATTAATGTGTGCTTGACGCGGCGTTCGACCAGCGTGCGCGATATATTCACGTTGGAGTCACGGAGAACAGTTCACTCACCACGGAGACAAAAGTCGCAGCGTTGATGGGGGGTAAAAAATAAGAATGCAAGTAATTCCTGTAGTAAATCCAAATCAATGTTAATGATATCAAAACAACGTCTTCAACCACGGACTACAAACGTGGAGTGTAGCGCTGAAAAATTGCAAGCCTCTGACAATGATGTGATGTGCAGACGTCAGTGCATTTTGCCACAATCACGTTTGTTTTATAACATTTTATAACGTATTTGAATCCTTAAATTGTGCAAATGACGGGAAATCGTGAAGACATTAAGTCATTTTTAAATTCACATTTCACTATGCATAATTATAATTTACTTGTTTTACTTAACAGTTAGAAAGTTAACATTTTTCGTTAAAATAGTAATTGCAAATTCATTTTTGTTCATTGCATATTTTTTGTTTAGTTTTAATCAATTTACATAAGACCCGTTTTGTGTAGAAAACTTAAATAAAAAAAAATAATAATATGCATAAGCGTAATAGTAATTAAATAAAAAATGTTTGCCGTGGGACGCTACCCAAACACAAAGTAATCTGCCAACTTGTTTCTTATTTGAACTGACTGGTTGATGGTACGTACTGATGGCGTTGCTTAACGCTATATGTACACTGTGTGAACGGCGGCAAAATTGACGCAGCGCCGCAACGTTAACGCGCGTTAAAAAAACGCGGATGTGCACCGAGTCACGTAGTTCCCGAATCGCACCTGTTCGTATCCGACTGCAATCCGGCCCGTGGCGTTTTCATCATACGGCGGGAAAACACGTCATCATCGGCGCACCGAACGTGTAATATGTTATGTAATCATGAGCCTGGACGTATGCTGATCCGCCACGCGCTGCACTCGGCGGATCGATTCAAACGATGTGTGTTTTGAAACGTACATGTTGAAACAAAGTTGATTTTTGATTTTTCCATCACGAGCAAACTGGACTATGACGATGCCTAGTCAGCAGATCATTCTTATGCTTTTGTCATTCAGAATCGTTTTCATTGTAATATTAACTACGAACGAATGATGTTACCGTCGAAGCAGCGTGTTATCTTTGTGTCACGTCTGTAAACAACAAAACACATCATCGGTTTCTCGTTCATCAGGTCTTTCCTCGGGAAACTGTGGGTCTTACAAACGGAAAACATATCGGTTGATAAATGACAACCATTCCGGATTAAATGTGCGAATGTGACGCGTTACGTGTATCATATAATGATTTTGCAGTTAGAAATGATCACACTGAACTCACCGAATCACTAGTCGATTAATTGAATCGGATGAAATTATACGACTGCGGTGAATACAACGCACGTGTAACGCATAACAATTCGCCTTACAATGGTAACTATTGTCGTCATCTTCACTACACTACGCTTAGCACGTTGTTGCAAAATATGGCGAATTGCAGTATATAAAAACAATTTTTTTTACTCTTTTTGGGACTTGTCAAATCGAACACGACTCGTGCTAATGTACTGTACACTACAACAGCGTTGACAATCGATTCCCAACCAATACAAGTTCACGTTTATTTAATATATATATATATATATATATATATATGTATGTGCGGGTGTGTAGGTACATTTGTAATGTTTGTTACACTGTAATTAAATTAAAATACATAGATAAAAAAAAAAAAAAAACCGGTACGATATGTTGTAACGCGTGATCAAACATTTTTTTCACGTTTACCATTGCAAAAACTTTTGGGTCCTACAGAGTTTTGATTTACATTGTTTATTATTTAAACGTAAAACATATACGCATAATAATACGGTGTTTTCGCGAGATATTATCGTAACGGTAAAACGCACCGCAATATCTTCACTGGTCGACTTCTCGCGGTCGTGTTTTCAAGAGAAAAAATATCACCTAATGCGATAAATACTACAGGCACTGCTAAATTATTTAGCAATTATTATTATATGTTCGAAGAACCCATTTCCGTTCCGGGCCTGAGCACGCGGTCTTACGTGTCTTATAATTGGACACTGCGACGCAACGGTATAACGCACGTAGTTGTACACCGATAGCTCTACGTTTTTCGGTTGTTCCGCTTTCTGTCGAATGCCGAAAAAAGGAAATCGACAACGATTGTCCGCCGCACCGCACGCGCCTTTTCACCGGCTGCGTATATAAAGGGCTCGTCTCCGTCTGACGCACGTGCAACGTAGCTAATGCGCGTTCAGTACTTCAAAAGTAACGACGTACGGTTTGATATCATATTGAAATGACCAACAATAATAATTTAAGGGAAGAATATTATCGGGGTTTTTTTTTTTTTTGTTCGACGGTTTTTTTCGATATTTTGATTTTAAAATGAGTTATGAGTTTTTTTTTTATTAAATTACAATACACCCACAACTCGCTTGGAAATCATAACATCGGAATAAACCGACCAACGAAAAACGGATAATATCCTCGCTTTAAAGTTCGATTGTCGGTCAGCTTACTCAAATGTTGGAGCTAACATCACTACATTTGAATTACCGGATGCAAATTCGTTATGTTGTACTTGTGTCCGACGGAGACAACACGTGCGACGTATTTTTATTATTAACAGTGTACGTGTTATCGTTATTGCAGATGGTCACGATAAACCTCACGGGACGTACCGCAGTTTTTCCCTGGTAATTAAATGTGAATATTACCGTTGGTGATGACGCCGTACGGATTTCATCGAGGAGAAAATTAATTCGAATTAATTTAATTTAACGGATCCGTTCGGCTTTCACTCGACGATAATTCATAGTCATCCCTGACCACGTATTTTTTTTACGATTATTCGTACTTGTAGATTTTACTTACGGGCCTGCAGTGCACCGTAGCAACGAAATATACGCGGGAATCGAACAACGTATCGATACCACATTCGGTTAACTTAACGGTTAAAACCTACGCGGTTATACCGCGGTACACGGTGGTTGAACTTGAAAACCGCCATCGTGCGCATTATATTATCAAGTTTTTGATTAGCTTTCGACTACCGGTGAATGTTTTCGACCCTTGCAGTGCACACACGCACGCACACATATATATTAATTTACATGTAGTTTACTGTTCGGTTTACCCGGTCAGCGTCCGATGCAAGCGGGATGATTTCGATATTTATCGCACAAACTCTCCCGGGCAATAATTTAACCGTGCGCAACATTTTTGTTCGGCATTTTCTCTCTCTCTATCTCTGTTTCTTTCTCTCTCTCTCTCTCTCTCTCTATCTCTGTTTCTTTCTCTCTCTCTCTCTCTCTCTCT
>NW_020273306.1:2390049-2524811 GCF_003268045.1 Sipha flava
CTCTCTCTCTCTTGATACCATCGCGCGCGTATTACAATGGTAAGCTAATATTTAATCAGGACGTCCACGGTAAATACACTACGACGACAGAGCAAACAGAGCCGGCAATCGAGGTGGATTACACGTCGTTCTGAAGAGACTGCGGGCCGACTTCCATTAGACAACTCGACGCAGTTTCGGGGTAATATGACAGCGTTTTCTCCGTATATACCTAGCCTGGTTGCTAGAGGGAAAACCCTATAAATATACATTACATGACGTACCGCGGCGTATTGCAATGTACTCTTGTATCGCTAATAATACGAGCATCTACAACACATGAGAGTGGCCGTGCAGATTACGGTTTTTCTAGTTTAAGTATCGATGGACAATCGATAGGACTGTTATAGCAAGAATGCAAGACGGGAAAGTAATTTATCCGTCCAAAAAATCCAATCGAAGCCGATTGAAAATACAACTGAAAGTCGTTTGGATTGAATACGTGCAGTAAATTTCGCAGCAATAATGTACGTGTAATGATAAAGCTATTATTGCGGTTTATCGTCAACAATTGAATAAGTAGTAGTAGTAACAAGTTTCTATTTGACACGTATTTATTGGTGTGATTATTATTATAACTCGTATAAAAGTTATAATATGTCAACTTGTATAAAAGTTGATGTAAACAGAAAACATACGTTTCCCTCATGAATATAATAGTTATAATATGTACACCTCATTAAAACGGAATTATCAGATTCGACCGCAAAAAAAGTATTTCCGTTTTAGTGAAGCAAAAAAAAGAAAAAAAAAACATTTTTAAAGAAAATTCCAAGTTGATGGTATGTATGTAGGACCTACATCGAGGGTTCAATTTCAAAACCTATGCTATTTTTAGGTACATACATACTATATGTGATTTTTTTTTTTAAACGCATATTTTATTTTTTACATACTGCCATATGTCTTTGCCATAGGTTCCTTGCACAAGACACGGTTTTCACCAGATGGCAAAAATTCGACGTATCACAACCAAATTAACACTCGGTTTCTGCACGGTTTTCTGTCTGTCCCAAGCTTCGTAGATTTTTGTACAAGCTTTGTTTTATGAGAACAATCCAGTCATGCGTTGTTGTAACGGTATGTTAATAAATTATTTTTCAATTGTAATGCAATCGTATCCGCAAGAGACATTAGAAAAATCGTATTTTTTTTGTACATCCCGTGGTAGGAGAGAGAAGAATTTCGCTTGTTTAACACACTGTTTACGAAAACAAAGGTTATTTAATTATTTCCGTGCGATTTGTCCTATAACACCGCGATATGTTTTGTACAAGAAGATTGTACATCGGATCCGTGATAGTTTGCCGTATTATGTATAAAAAAACCATAGTACGTATACCCGCAATTGAGTCACGCGTACTCGTCAGAACCGTCCGCGTTTCGACCGGGCGGAAGAAAATAAACCGTAGTATCACAACGGTAAATTGGTCGGGTTATGAGAGGAGGATGACGAGGGGGCGACGGCGAAAGGGTTGAGTCCTAGGTCCGTTCCGGGGGTCAACTGGAACGTCGTTGTATGTATAAAAACACCGAACGATATAATCATATTACACACACGACGGTACCAGCGGCACAGCGCAGCATTCGACGTGCGATGTGTGCACGACGGTGTGGCGGCAACCGCGGGGGTTCCCAAAAACTGTCGAGGCTAAAAGTGTTTGTGTGTTCAAACGGCTGGAAAATGAGAAAGAGAGCAAAATTTCACTCTCGCTCTCTACGCTCATATTTCTTCGCCCCCGTAGCGAAATAATAATTTTCCTTTCGCCGATAACGTAATACTTGACGGGTGTCTGTACGCGTGCGCCAGTATATATATATATATATGTTGTAATCGTAACGTTGAGTCCGTGTCATGAGTGCGGGAAAAATTAAAAACCGTTGGAGAAAATAAATGAAATAAATACAAATCAATAAGCGGCGTAAAGGGTTATGGCGCACCGCTGCTCTCCGCCGCCGCTACGGTACGCGTTATACACAATACATTTTATACGCGCGCACGTACATACGTATATACGTAGCGATCGCACCGTCGTCGGGGAGCGAAACTGGATTCTTCGAAATGACACGAAGTATTGCAAAAGTTTCTCTTTCGCGCGAAACAACGATAAAAGTATTAACACCATCTGCACTTTGCAGGATTACACTCTTATATGTGTCGTCTCTGAAAATCCCGTTCCGCGACGAGTTTTCCTTTTCTCCTTTTCCCCTTTTTTTTTTCTTTTATGTTTCTTTTCTTTTTTCCTTTCCTTTCCATTTTTTTTTTTTTTTTTTTGACGTATTCACTCCTACTTCGAAAACACATTATCGTCTTACGTTTTCGGGGCGTGCGAGCAAAATAACATACATTCTCATATATACATATATTTATAAAGCCTGGGAAGGAAATTCGATTCCACCAACATGCGCTCGACGATGCGCTGAAATGCCAACACGAGGGATCCCATCCAATTTTCTTGACGACATTTTATCCCGAGTTCGCGTTTGACACGTTTGCAATGTACAATATACGGATGATCCGATAAACCGTCGAAAACGTTTCCGCTGTTGGCGTCCGATTCGAAAACGTACCGGGCACATACAGGGCACTGCTGGTCGGCAACAGGTGTCCGCGGAACGTTACCGACGGGTACGCGCGTGAGGGCCCAACGCTGGTCCAGTGCCGAATACATAACTTATGGCACGGGAGACGATCGGTTGAGTACAAATATTAACGATAATTTCCATAGGTTAAAACAACAAAACAAATCTATGTATTTAATAAATATTATTTCGAAACTCCACGAACAATCAATGGTAAGTTTTTTTTTTTTGCAACCATCTCGAACACCGGTACCGACCGAAAACGACAGCGGGCGCCGCGGAGGAAACGAGTTAATGGGCCACTGCCGTTCGCCATTCGAGTTCGTTTTCGCGCGAACATAATGAACAAAAACCATCGTTTACCCACGTCTATGTGTCGCGGAGCTGAAACTGAGGGACACGCGCGCGCGCAGCGGATATCGCGGTTCGAGAATCATTGCCGTGCACGCGATAGTATATCATTTTCAACGGTTCGCTTTAGACAACTGCTCGTCGCGGATAAAAATAATGTACTCGTAGGCTCTCCGTGTTATATGCTAATCGGGTCGATAAACGAACGTTGCGCGTTTCCGATGGAAATGTTTGTACGTATTATTTTTGTTAACGTTACATTGTACGGACTCCGCTACGGTTGAATTTATTTCGCAGGATGAGCGCGCGGAGCAAACGGTTATGAATCGTGTGCATCTCTTGGTCGTAAAACGATTGTTATTGTTCGTAATAATTGTACGACGCGTATCGCTAAAAAGTTCGCTACGACTTCCGCCACGTGCGCCACTCGTGTTCTTCTATTCGTTTTAAAACACGGACAACCCGTGATCCATTTCCGTTTTCTGTTTTTCTTTTTTTTTTTTTTTTTATAAGCCACTGCACGTCTACGAGTGTCAATAGTATAGAAAATTACTTTGGAAGGTCAACTTCACGGATGTGAATTCTGTCATTAGAGCACAGTCAGATGACTGATCGGCTATTCGGCACCATAGTTTGGTAAATAAAAGTGTAGGGGAGCATGATTTAAAGCTCAACGTTCCCGATTTTCCACCCTTCCTCCGTGTCGCTGTGGATAAGTCACGCTGCCACATGATGATTGATACGGAACCGTTTTTGGTGAGACAGTCGTTTATTTTTTTTTCTCATCGTTCCCTTGGCAATCTCTTATTTTGATTTATTTTTGACTTTTATTTCACTGATCTATTGTAATAAATATACACGCACTCATACACCCACCCATACACACACAGAGAAATAAATAGAAAGAGAGAATTATCGGAAATATGATTGTGTATAGGGTTGGAATTAAATGGATATACCATGTGTGGTTCGTCGAGTGAACAAAAACGGTAACTACATTACCTTTATACCTCTACGATGCGTGCGATTTGTTGAATATCGTACGAGTATATTTTATACGTGTTTATCGAACGCTGCGAGTATTACAAAATTGTAAATCGAGATTGTGTTCTTTGAATTTATAAACAGAATAGGTATGTATTTCATCGTCATATGCCAGTGTTTTCGGTAAATTTTCATTTTATGTTTGATTATCACAAAATAATACAATAGATGGTATCATTGATGTAAAACAAATGTATCATTCAAATCGAATTTATAGCATAACCCAATTGTAAATTCCAACCAATAGTTTTCGTGCGTTAATTTAATTTCTTATTCGCAGCACTGAATCACATATTGCATTATAATACGCTAGAAGCGATTTATCGATGGTTCGACAATTTTTTTTTCACTTTAATATTTGATTTCACGTCAATTATAAAATATTCAAACAGATATACCATATCGGGGATGAGCAACTCAAAGTTACTAGAGGGCCTATTTTTAGAAAATTAAATCTAGCGGGCCAGAACATAGAAAAAAAAAAGCCAGAATATGAATTTTAATTAGTATTTGTGTACACGGAAATAATAAATTCAACACACACACGACAGCACGATATGGATGATACAAAGAAACAACTGGTATAGTTAAATAGTTCGGTACAAACAGCTATGGTCGAAAGCTATACATTTACATGACATTTAGACATTTAACGATATTATCACCGGATAACAATTATTAATTATATCGATAAGTTAGAGCAAAGACGATAAACTTGTATGATGTTATCTTAAAATATAGCACGGTCCAAAAAAAAAGGCTGGTGGGTCGCCAATTGCCCACTCCCGTACTAGATACATCAGAAAAATGTTTATTTATTTTCTCCACGCAGCCCCCCCGTTTCGTGATACCGCGTTCTTCGATGCTCTACACAAATCGTAATTAGTTTAAACCCGACAACAGTCGATTGGAGTGTATTTCCGTTTAAGATTTAATATCGCCGCGTTATCAAAGTGTGCAGTACAAATCGTACGATTTAAGGCTTGAAATAGATTTCAAAATCGATTTCAAATAACGATAAAAATCGTTATAAATCTTTTAGAAAATCAAACTCAATATCAAAATCATTAATACTTGGTAATGATTTCCAAAATTTATATTGGAATTGAAAAAAGTTAAAATCGATATTTTATATCAAAATTAAAATCTTTTTAATAATTAAAACGATTTTAAATCAAATTAATTTATAATTCAACAGCCAACAGGTCTGTTTTATTGTTAATTCGTAGACATTGCTATACTTGGTAATAATATTAATTACACATAATAATAAATAAGTAGTACCTATTTTGTTTGATGTTATTTATGATAAGGAATCAGCATTTGACGAGCGATTGTTGTTTTTATACACATAATTTATTCCGTATAATATACTATACATAGATATTTTATTGTGTATTATTATGGATAAGACATTAATTTATAATACTTCATTGGCTATGACCCGTGAGTTTTACTATTAACCAATAATATAGAATTAAATAACCTAAAATAGTATTATTTTGTACTTTTACAGTCGCTATAGCCTACAACAATATTATGCTGATGATGTACTAAAATTTAAGAAATTATTATAAGTCATGGATAACATTCTGTTGTGTATCTGAAATCGAAAAAAAATAAATACCGATTTCTGAAACCGAAAATGAAAAAAATTAATATCGATATTCGAAATCAAAAATGAAATTGCAAAAAATAAATATCGATATTTGAAACCAAATAACAAAATTAAAAAAAAACTAATATCAATAATCAAAATTGAAATTAAAATCGAAATTTTTTATTTCGATTTTAAGCCCTGGTTCGATTGCGATATGATTTCCATGTAGACTATTGTTCCCGTACCCGCTGTATTCGTTCTCGCATGCATTTCAACCAGAGCAGGAATTTAAACGACGCGCGTAAACGATGTTTGGTGTGGCGTTGAAACATCGCTCCGGCGAAACGTGCGTGGTCCGTGTTAATCCCGACACGTCGTATATTTTTCGAGCTAATCCGCTGCGAATCGTGAATAAGACTCGTCTATACAGGGCCGTTCAGAGGGAGGGGCAACCGTTTTTCCTCAGGCCCCATTGTTGAAATATTTTTTAGGAGGCCCCATAAAAGTCTTGATGTATTATAATTAATAATAAAGCCTCGATTACACAAGCAATTTTACGCGCTGAGTGTCGGCGATTGTGAATTCGCGCGCTTGTGAATGTGTAGCGACTTGTCCGATCACGTTGAGCGATTAAATTATAAATGATATGAATAATATTCTATTCTGTTAGTATGTAATGCAGTATATGAATTTAGATGAGCTTGATTGGCTAAGGTTTGGAAAAATACGTTTGCAAGAATTTTGTTATTCTCAGTGAGTATTTTGTTTATCATATCTTATTATTATGGTCGAAGGGCCCCCAAATTAATTTGCCCATGGCCCCAAAAAATCCTTGTGATGGCCCTGCATCCATAATAACCACTCGGGGCAGTGCGGTCACCCTTGTTTGCGTACGTCGTTTTGGCTGCGTTTTTTTTTTTTTTTTTACAGCGTCCGACCGCGAACTTTGTCGTAAACGCGCAACGGTCACGTGCTCCATCGTGCGAGCGAACCGACCGAACCGAAAGCGAAGGATACGGCCGAAGTAACGGAAAAATGAGAAAAACCACAAATACGCGAGACCGACGCTTGAATGTTTGGATCATTACCGAAAACTCGAACGATTGTATGGATCAAACGGTTATATATCAACACACGACCGTGGTTTGAATCGAAATGGTCAAGAAAATACTGTCCGGGAATAAAATCTAAGATTTTACTGTACGTTTCGTTATGCTAATGACAATACCACGTATCTGACATTTTACATAAAATTAGTTTATAGTATCAAAATACTTGTCATCTCCTTGTGCCAGTGGTGCACACAGGGAGGGTCAGGGGTGTCGACTGACACCCCTCAGAGAATTGGTGGATGTCTAGTTCTGTGTGAACTTGTATGAATATTTGTTTGATTGAATACTAATCAATTTTTCAGCTATCCAAATCAACATACTAATTATGTTTACCCTGGAACTAAAGCGTCACATGAGAATAAGTAGTAGGGCTCAATCCCAAAAATTATGCTTTACAAACTTATAAATCGATACCCAGAAAATTGAAAAATAATTAATATTAGGTTTATTAAAAAAAAAATTATTTTTAGTATCTTTGTTAGTAAGAAAAATCCAAAAACACTTAAAATTAAGAATTATACTATGCTTAAACTCAGATTTTACTGGTGGGGGGGTACCTTGAAATATATATTTTCGACACCCTTGACAAAAATCTTCTGTGCGCCATTGCCTTGCACACCAAATTAATTTTCTGTACAATAACCTAAATTTAATTATTTCCCCTCCAGATTGGATGTATCATTTAGTATTTTTATAAATTTCAACCACGCTAAAGCACTGATTAATAATACGTATCTCAAAAAACCTTTAGTAAATACCAAGTAACTACACCAAATTTAAAGAATTTTATTAAAAATAATGTTGAATAATCGGGCGATGCTCATTTCCACCAAAAGTAGACCTTTCCCTTTTCCACCAATACCAGTTTCAACCAAATAAGGTGTTGACTATGTTTTTACCAAAACAATTGTATACTACGCTTAAATTAAAGTTATAACACAGTAATAATTTTATTAAAAATATACTAATAATTCAATAGATGTAAAAGCATTATATAATGTATATAGAACATAGGTTGGAAAATGTTAAATTTTATTTAAAAAATGGTCAGATATGAAAATATGAAAAAAAAATGATATATTATAGTATACGATCCCTTAGTTAGGTAAATTGTATCTATATATAAAATTAGTTGATATTTTTTAACTGATCCGATAAAAAATTTAAAGTTTTTTATTACTAGTGTTTTGTTTCTACGTTTACTTTCGATAACTTTAGCCATCATAGAATTATAAATTTTAAAATTTACGTTTTTTTTTAACACACACACAGTTGTAATGCACTATTTAAACCAGGGCTTACAACCGGTAACTGATTTGTAACGAAAACCGGTAAAAAACCGTAAATTTGAGAACCGAAAACCGATAACCACTTTTAGTTTTGGAATGCTGGAAGCGGTTATTGGTTATTGGTAATCAAGATAAATATTTAAATATTAATATAAAAGCCATTACCTCGTATTTTTAATCCCGGTTTTATAACCAAAACCTATTCCCGACCAAAATAATTAACGGTTTTTTTCGTGGTATTAATATTTGAATTATGTCATAATTACATTATACCATTATAGTTGTATTTAATTTTCCAGCTGTTTTTAAATATTTTTTCACAATTAAAAGCCGTCGAGTATTGCTTATCTGTTGTGAATATCATATATATATACAATCATTGATTAAATATACTTATATTTAATCAATGATACAATGTATCAATCTTAGTATCATCTTAGAAAATTATTATATTTAATTTCAGTTTTTTACTGTTATAAATAAGAAAATTATAACAATATTTTTTTTTTATATAATTTAGTTTTTTAATTATCATTATCTTGATCAAAATATGTTTTAAATTTTAAAGCAGTTCAAAAAAATAAATATTGAAATTGAGTGAAATCGACCAAATTAAAACATATTAAGTTTTTGATTTTGTAATAATAAAAATTATATTACCCACGAATCACTTAAATAAACTGTTTTAAAAATATGATTAAAAAATTGAAAAATATGATTTTTAAAAACCGGTTTTAACCGGTAACCGATTACTAAAAAACCTTATCATTAGCTTTTAAACGATGAACGGTTATTATAGTTTTTGAAATATCCTTAAAGAAACGGTTACCGGTTACCATAATATTAACGTTAAACGATAACAGGTTTCCGGGTTTAAAAAATGTTCGGCTCCTACTGGAGCCGATTACCAACTTTATTAGAAACGGTTTTAAGCGCTGATTTAAACTGTGTCATCTTTTCACTAGTGCATGAAGTATTTGATTATTTAGATATTATCATGGTTAATCGACATAAAAGTAACATACATAAGTACAATAACGGTTTAACATACAATTAAATATAATAAACGTACAATATACATTGATTATATTGTGTGTATATTTATATTTATTTTACATCAATCCGAAAAACTCATGAAAAGTATAAGTACTCTATCTCATTTGGTGGAAACAGATATTGATGGAAAAGGGAAAGCAAACTTTGGGTATTGGTGGAAAAAGGAAAAGTCTATTTTTGGTGGAAACGTGTTACGCCCAAATAATCATAACTTAAATTTAAACTTGATAAAAATATGAGGTGTACAATATTTGTTACTATTTATTCAGTTTTTGTACTCTCCTGAACAATTAGTGAAATGTAGATACGTGGTATTGTCATTAGTGTAACAATTTATATGTATATATAAAAGAAAAATAATAGTAATGAACGTGTACAACGTAACTGCAAGAGGTTTGTTGCCGTTGGATATTCCGAAAAAACAATTCGAGAAAACGGTACAAGAGTAGGATCACTATTTGACTTCTTAGAACTCAAAACCAAGCGAGGAAAATATAGTTCACCGTAAATTATCGCTTAAGTTCGCCCAAATGTTATAACAATGAAAAACCAAACAAATACAATTAAAATACTCGAATTGAACATTATTTACATTGCAAAGGAGTTTGTTGTCGAACGAAAAATTCGTTGATTTATCAGAAAACTCCATTAAAATATAATTGATTTACTAACAAATGCGTATTAAAAAGCTGAAAACATCAATAGATACATAGCTATGAATATCAAAAACAAATTGATAACAACAAATTTATATCGCTGCATTTGTCGTTAATATACAACTATAAACATGAACATTCAAGCGTGATCATTTTACTGTGATCATTTGGATTTGATCGTTTTTTAAGACGTAGGGAGGTTTGGACGTTGAAAAAATAAAAATGAATTATCATACTGTTAACTGTACTATATATTGTTATATTATGTTATACGGTACAATAAATTTTATAAAATTATGTTATGGTAAAATATTGAAAAATAAATTAATAATAAAATAATATTATAAAAATTAAATTATATTTTGGAGAAAGTCTACGTTACTACAGTATTTACGGTTTTTCCGACGTTCAAATGTTCTAATGTCCAAATGGCTACGTTCGAGTGACTACGTAGTAATCAAATGTTCTAGATCGTATAATACTACTCGAAGAGTAAGGATCAACCATTTTAGATGTATTTTTTTTTATATGGTATGGGAAAAATTGAAATGTGTATAAATTAAAGATGTACCTGTGTAGATGTTAAACAAGTGTTTTTATAATTAATTTGTATTCTTAAGACTTAAGCTGTAGAGATTTCAAACATTATAGTATTTATTCGTGAGAATAATTAAACTGGATATTTTATTAACTATGCATGATATGTGTACATATTTTAATCTTATTAAAAATAAAAAAAACATGTTTACCAACGTATCAGCAAAGACTCTAATGTAAATTAATTAGTTTTCAAAAACAAACGGAACAATGTAATCAAGACAAATTATTATTAATGTTCTTCGTTACGCGTCGTCGGAGTTACGTATAATACTATAATACTGTAGTGTACCTGTAACTTGAGCGCAACACAACCGATATAAGAGTATTGACGTATAACATTTTGTGAGCAACGATCAAGTCATAGCCGAGCAGTGAATTGAATAGAAAAAATAGGTATTATGCTAATATGCGGGTAAACTTGCATGATGACATTTTCAACGGGACCATAATAACTGCGAGGAAGGAAAATAGTTCTCCATGCTACGGAGATAAACGGACCGACCGTCAGATAGATTATTCATGGGAATATGGTGTGGGTGCGACTATGATGGAAGCGTAGAACCACCGGAAATTCGGAGTTGAAAATCAAAATATTCGTTTTGAAAATGTATTTTTTTCTCCGTTACGCGATTTACATTTTGAACAAAAGAAGTGGGTATAATTTTTTTTTTTTTTTTGTTCACCTCCCGAAAAAAAAATAATAATCGCTGCAACCCAAGGAATATAAACAACTGATGTTTTATTGTACCACGACTTTGTTACAATTGTATTATTAACTGTACCGTGCGCGCTAAGACAGTTGTGGGTGATACTGCTAATGAATAATCATGTTCGTTGTTCATGATTGTAAAGGTTACAGACGTTAATTTATCGGGTGTCATCACATCGGCGATGCGGCGAAACGTCTTCGGAACGTTAGCATTCAATAACTAATGCAACTAAACGGACGATGGCGATACAACATGTTTAAATAGATTACAAACACTAATTGTATTATCTGTTGATTATTATTATTAAGTATTTTTTCCTGTCCGTAAAGTACAACTATTCTTAAAAAATAAAAATATAAGCTATGTACAGATGTGTATTGTGGTATGATTTTATACATCTTACGGACAAGGTTTGAACTCTAGTTTTGAATATAAATTACAAATAAAAAAAGAACATAATAAACCGAGATTATAAAAAAAAAAATTTCACTGGACGAATGCCTTTTGGCGTGATCCAATGCTATGGAAATATTTAAAATTAAGACAACGAAAAACCATAATAATCAATAATAATACATTTTTAAATTTAAAAAAAAAAATTCAGATCAAAATTAGAAAATTATTAGAGTTCATTGTTTTTCGTTCCATCAACATTATTTGATTTTTTCGGAGTTATCTATGAGTATTGTTCAATCAATAATTATGTAATATTAAATTTGAAAAAAAAAAAAATTATTTATTTTTAAATAGTTTAGTTTTTTTCACTTAGTACTCGTATAACCTGTATGAAGAATATAATGCACTAAGAATATCAGGGAAAATATAGGCACCGAGTCCTTTACTGTGTCAATCGTATGATTTCGTATACATTTTAATAGATTCAAAAGACTATGTTTAGCAAATAACGGTGTTATTTTAATTAATCCATTAGATTAAAAACGAAAGTAAATTATAATTATTTATAAAAGCAATCGGTCTAACTGTAATTTGAATATTACGCACTTAACATAGACAACCTTAGACGAATTTTTAACTTTAAATAAAATTGCTTATGGATAATCTTAAAGGTGTACTGATATCATTATAAGAACATTAGTTAAAAGCAGTTGTGGAACAAAATGTATTATTATTTTCAAATTAGATTTTTCTTTTAACAAAGAAAACTTAAAAATATCACATCTTCAAAGGTATACTATCTGGATTCACTCGGATCGTACGCAAATCTTGAACCCTTTCCTCTGCCCTTTTTACATCTATAGTATTCATATGTTGATGCACCAAAAATCGTAAAACAAAAAAACCATAACTCGTAAGAAATATTTATAGCTACTCATTTATGAGGAGTCGTTCAAAGGCATAAAAAAAATAATTTATGGGAAAGGGTTGATACATTTAGATAATATGTATTTATTTAATTATAATCTAATTATTTAATAGTTGGGATTTTGGCAAAGAAGGCAACCCTTATAACCCTCCCTTGCCATCCGTTCTTGTAATGGACAAGCGATATTGTTACGGCCGAAGTCAACAGCTTTAACCAGTGGGTTCTCGAATTTTGTCACGTCGGGCCACGGTGGTTGGCTACGGTTTTTAGATAATTTCGTAGAACATACGTAAGTATACTTATGGCCGATCCGTAGTTTCCGTTAAACCACCTAACAATTATCATAAATATGCACACAGAATAAAAAAAAAAAAAACAAACAATGACTTCAAATATTATTATTTTATTCTACTTGTTATGTTATTCGACAGAACTATATAAAAAAAAACACGTATTTATTACGGGTAACTTGTGATTTTCACGTTGCATAGTAATTACTTGTTTTGAGACGGTAACAGTTTTACAAGAAAATATTACACTTAGGGGCTCGCAACCCTTTTACCTTCAGACACATTAATGGCATAACGTTTGTCTTCAATGCAAAGGGTAAAAAGGAATTGACCTAGTTAATGAATGCAATTTAGTAAAATTTCAATTTGTTTCGAAACAATAATAATAATAATTTAAACTGTTTTTGTTAAATTATTGTATTCGAATGATATTTGCACTAAATATTGAACACAGTTTTGAAATATATTTTGCTTGGTTAGAACCTTGTAAGCGCGAGCTGAAAATATTTTTTCGACAAAGCACGGTTCGTTTGTATCTATAAAAACGCAATATAAATGTGATTTCACACAAGTGTTGATTACCATAATATAAGTGCTTCATTAATATAGCTATTTTAATATAATTGATTTAATATTAATTTTCAATATACGATAATATAGAAAACTATTGAAAATACCATCGTTTAAAAAATTACACAATATAATATTTACATATTTATCATGTGTGAACGGGAAAAATATGTTCAAAATTATTATTACGATAAACGTCGGTCTACCTCGAAAGCTACTGAAATTCATATGAGCTTTTCCAAATCTTGTTGACAGGTATTATTTTGCTACCGCATTGCATGAATGTCATTATACGGGTTTATATATTATAATGCGTGTACATAACAAAAAAGTTGTTGAAAAGAAAGTATATACCTATTCACCGTTCTACTTTTGAAGCGGAGACTTCAAACCACTGTAATTGCCTTTTATAAATTTATCAATAATAGCTTAATGCAATTCATTTTAACTAGAATATCTTGTTTTTCATACACTTATACGTCACGTCAATATTAGGTATACTTGAACCGAATTGGGTCAATTCCCGGTGATATTATTTTTTCACAAGAAATAGTGAGTGTTTTATGAAACTTTAGTCATTGATATTGATAATTTGATTATTTTTGATAGCAGAAATTTCTTCTAAAACGTAATTTTTTTTCACTGTCATTTGTTTCTTAGAAAAAATAATGTGCCCCGCTGAAATTTGTGTACACAATAATATAACGTCTTTCATCCGATTTTATCCTCAAAATACAATCATGTGGTTTAAAACTGACAATTTCATTATTGATGTTCTAAAAATCCCTTCGAGAAAGTTACAAATAAATGACTGTCGAAATAAACGCGACGAATACTTATAATTGAATTTTATTTCATGTGCATACGCACATGTATCCATCAAAAAGATGAAATTGAATACGTTTAATAATATAAATTATGCTTATACAAGAACTTGACTTCAAGAGCACATTTATTTTATTTTATGCAGACATTTTAATTGCCACGTGTTTTATCTTTTAAAGACACTCCCCCGCATCCCGCCGTTTCATAAACTTTAACGATTTCCTTATTCATACAAAAATTACAAATTACACTCGTTTCCTTTTCAAAAGATATTCAAAAATTAATTGCCTCGATATTTATTGTAACTTTCATCTATATGTATATTTGGTTATTTATTTTATTTTGTTTTTCGCTCGTTTTGTATCTCTCGTGTATACGGCACATTTCAAAATGTACGTCTCACACATCGACCGTTATCAAACACGACACGATTTTATGGTAAATAATTATTATTTTCTCAGTCACGCTCTCGAACGTATGTACCTTATTTTCGTTAATTATTATTTATTGTTGTTCGATAGTAAATAATTCAGCGGCGTGATAACTATCCGAGCAGATGAAACTGAATATCGAACGAATATAATATTATTTTAGCGTTTTTGTTGCAGGATAAAAGGCGTCCCAATGCGCTGTAACGGGGTATAGTCTTACGATTTGAAATTCGGTGCCAGTAAAAGAATACTAATTTATCGTCAATGTGAATGGCTTCCATCGGGTTGTACCGGGACGTTTCTATATAATTTTACCGAAAATGTTTAATTTAAATAACACAGTTACTATTAAAATCGTACAGGGCGTAACGGTGGCCGTATAAAAAAGAAATTAGGTTCATAAAATTAGTCAACTCGCAGCTTTTTTATTTTGAAAGTTTGAACGTAAGTATAAATCGGTTTAAAAACACAATATTTTTCTTATCGCTAAAAAGTATCTTAAATTAACACCGAATAAAGAAATATCAAAAATATATTTTACGTACAGAAATCTGTTGTAAAAAAAAAAAAAAAATTAAAAACAAACATCTAACAAATAATAAAAGATAATATTAAAAATGTTTGAAATGCATCGATGTTCGTTTTCAAACTATATATGAATAATAAGAATCAAATCACATTGTAAATAATCATTCAACTGAACCTTAAAACGATGTATCGTACTATTTTTAACATATTCATGACCGAACCATATTATATTATGTATAATGTAATGGGGTCGAAAATGGCAAAATCAATGGGATACGTACATTTATGTTGTAATCTCGTGCACATTACCGTGAATTTGTAATAACTCCACTGTTGCATTATATTATAATTTAATTTAATTGCTATAAAATAATTATAACCATGTTATGATTACATATCATTGTAACTCTCGGAGGTATAATATTTTTTTATTATAAACATTCAGTAATTCAGTAATAGTAAAAATGAACATTACACCCAGAAGATGATAAAAATGAATTAATTTTTCTTACACTCGCGCGATACACTTGAAACACTACAGCATTTGTATTTTTTTTAAACGATTCCCGTACAATCTCGCTAAGTGACGTGGATTTTATATAAAACTTTTATTTTAAATGTATGTGAGTGTGTGTGTGTGTGTGTGTGTGTGTGTGTGTGTGTGTGTGTTTGTGTGTGGATGTATGTTTTTGTTCTGTGTCTCATCCAGTGCCTTAATTAGACTACTCGAGACTTGTGTGCAAAATCTTGAAGCTCCTTATCGTTGTAAATTTTTCAATAGCATTAAAAAAATATTGAGTTTTCAGAGGGGGAAAGGATGTTTTAAATTTAAAAGTTTGAATAAGGTACCATACTAAATACATAAAACAAACATGATAGTTCGTTAATAAAATAAATAATTTACTCTTAACTGTTTTACCAAAGGAGAATTGAAATAATTAACATCCTCTACCTACATTACTGGATGTAATACTTAGGGTATTATTGACGTACATGAAGTTGGCCCATCCTTTTTCACGGATTAACTTGAAACCTATACCAATATTTTGCGAGTTATTTGCGAGAATTTGCGAGTTCATTTTCAAAATTTGCAAGTAAGCCGTTTGCGAACTATAAAAGAAACAAAAGGGTGGGCCAACTTCACGTAGCCCACCCAAGTCGCCTTAGAATTTCAAAATTGATACCAAACGATGCGTCTTTATTTGCGAGAATTTGCGAGTTCATTTTCAAAATTTGCGAGTTCACCCCTTACCCGCAAATTCCATTTTCCTACCGTGAAGTCAGCACACTTAACACGCCCTAGAATTTCAATGGCCCGTTTTCAAAGGAAACAAAGTAATAACCGGTTGTAGATAAGATCTTTTATCACCACAGCTAGGGTTGCAAAAAAATCAGTTTTTTTTAAAAAAAATATAAAATACCTTTTAATTGTTTAAAACAATGATTTTTATGTTTTAAACAGTTTTTAATTGTTACTCGTATTTTATTCGTACGTTTTAAACATCGTTTAAAACAATTTTTTTTTCTTTATTTAAATCTAAGTTTATAAAAATATTTTCCCTAAAAGAGTTTATTACTCTCAGATTTTTAACCAGAGTACAGTACAGGTTCAAGGTGATTTACAATTATTATCGTCGATAAACGTCGTCGTGATTTTGGGGAAAAATAAATATCCAAACTAAAAATAAACAAAATTAAAAACCACTGATATCATTAAATTCGTAAGAAGGAACCTGATCGCCTACAATAAATTTCAGACCGTTATCCCGTAGCCAGTAAAAATTATAAACCATCAAAGTGAACACTATATTTGTCGACGGAAAGTCGACAAAGGCGACCCGGGCAATGTTACCGATGTCGACTACCCGTCGACAATAGCATTGAACGTGTTAATAGATATATAAGATTAACCTAAAAGGAATTAGGTTTAAAACAATTTTTAAAATAAAAAGCTTTACCAGAAACTGAAGTTGTTATTAGTACAAGAACTAGATAATGCACATTACATAGTTTAAAATAAATTATTCTCCATTAATAAATTGGTGTTCCTATATATTTTGTTGATCAATTAAATTGAAAGTCCTTAAACCACAAAATATAATGATAATTATATTTTTCAGAAAGAACTGACATGCAAAATGAACCATTGGCATACATATTTAGTTATTCTAATACACTTCTGCAATTTGTTAAGGTTATATAATATGAATATCTGAAACCGATTATTTTTTCAGAAATTATTGACTTCAGGGTGTCAAAACTTCCCTCGAAAATCCTTGTGAATTAGGAATTATCATTTGACAAACATTTTATAGTATCACAAAAATATGGGTGGGCTATGTATAAAAAGGGAAAATAAGATTCATATGTAAGAAATAGGTAATTTTAATATTATCACAATTTTAGAATTGAAATTATATTCTTCCCAGTGGCGGCACGTGGATTTTTAATGAAGTAGAGCACATCCGAAAAAATTATAAAAAATATTATATATACAACGTTAAAAGTTTTTTGTTTTTTGTTTTTTTTACGTCGGTGGTCGATAGTAAATAGAAACACGATTGTTGTTTTGAATTTAAGATAATGACTAACATTATAAGTCGATAATCAGAATATAATAAACAAATGAGAGTAAAAATAAATCATAATGCCGATACCGACGCGGCGATGTCGAAAATAATTCGCAGAAAACATTTTAATTGGTTATGTGCACAGAAATGAATGTGCACATCAATTCCATTATAACGCGTGTTGTGTCTTTTGACTTGTTTTAATTTTTACATTGTACAAATGTGCATAGCAACAGTGTGCACTACTGCACCGCTATAACACACAAACACCGATACTGTTCTGTCGCGGACAACCGCCTGCTCGTGTGGCCTTTGGAATAACCCAATCTAAATATTATATTATTTTCATACTATTCTGAATTTAAATGTTGAAAAATAATCATAATAACATTACAGGTATTTAGTTGTATTATTATGGTTTATGTTTTCAATTTTTTTTGGAGTTTGGGTAGGTGCAAGAGCACACGAGCCGCCACTGATCCTTTCGTAAAAATGGATTAGCAGATAAAATAATTTTTTAAGATTTCATTATTATAATTTAATTCCATAATCTGAAAATTATAATATTGGAAATAATTTGAATAAAATTAAAAATGTTAAATAATTTTGAAATTCTAGGGCCACTTGGAAAGGCTACGTGAAGTTGGCCCACCCTTTTGTTTTATAATTATAATTCGCAAACGGCTTACTCACTAATTCTCGCAAATAAAGACGCATCGTTTGGTATCGGTTTTGAAGTTCTAGGGCGACTTGGAGGGGCTACGTGAAGTTGGCCCACCCTTCTGTTTTTTAATTATAACTCACAAGCGGCTTACTCGCAAATTTTGAAAATGAACTCGCAAATTCTCGCAAATAACTCGCAAAATATTGGTATAGGTTTCAAGTTAATCCATGAAAAAGCGTGGGCCAACTTCACGTACGTGTACTATTGGGCGAAATCTATTAGCTTACCAGATCATTAAAAATACGGTGTACAAAAATAATTAAATAACCAAATGTCATGTTTAATTTTAAAACAATTAGTATTTATTATTTGTGTATATATCATTTTTTTTTTTTAACTATTTCTAATATGATTTTAATATGATCGCGTAATGCAATAACTTATAAGAATGCAGATCAAGGGGTATCGGTAGAGTTTGTTGTAAGTAACATTGGTTTCATTCTGATGAATCACATATTGATATTTTCATGTCAGTCACTGGACCATTTGAGGCCCCGTGTTATAGTACGAGGTCAACGCGCACTACGGTTTTCACGTCACTGGTCTCGTATTTCTTGTCAGAGCCGAAAGGCCGTGGAACACCACGCCAGACATCGCAGTCGCGGTAGATGCTGCTCGTTGCCACCATACGTGCGATCACATCGCTTCTGGACAACCGTGACCACAGCAATCGATTACGTCGAGCAACAAAAGTTTCGTATTGTTGTTATTATTGTTATTGTTACGCGAAAGGGGACGCCAAATGAGTAACAACAATGAGCCAACGTATATATATAGAAACACGCGTGCAGATGGTCGAAGGGGACCGTCGAAAGAGGACGAGGGAAAGAAGGGATATATAGTGAGTGAGAGAGTGAGAGAGAGTGAGAGGGAAAGGAAGAGGCGTACGGACAGATATAAGCTGGTCTTGTCACTACGGAGAAGGGTATGTACGGCTCGTTGGGTGACCCGAGACGTATTTATTTTACGTCGTTTGCTGCGCTCCTGTGTGTTTTTATCGTTAAGCTCTCGTACTGCAGATAGGAAACCAGGCGCACTCACACGCATTGACCAGATTTGATTTAATTATTTCTATCAAAAGCAACAAGACTAATCGGTTAAAGCTTTTATTATTGATTTTATTGGAATGATTTAAGATCGGACGTGTACGTTTACTTTTCATATCTATCTACACCACCATTCGTTCGAGATTGAACCGGTTTTGCGTACAAAATAAAATAAATCGATAAGATTCGTTTCGAATTCGTGAATAATATATTTAAAAATTTATGATGTACTAACCTACATCATATTTCAGAATATCTTAGCAAAACACTTGGAAAACAGTTTTGTCGTTTTGTTTCCTTTATTGATTTTACTCATATTTTGTTTGACACTGTTAACCGCTATAATAATAAATTCTCTTTACAAATTCCAATTGTTTTTTGAAAGTTTAACTCTATACTTACGACGTTTGCAACCATTGTTGAATTTGATAAAATATAAATTCAATTGCTCTCTTTCTCTCTCTATTCCAAACGAAATACTTTTTTTTCAATATTAAGACATAATGATTATTGTTTTATTAAATAATATTATGTATATACGCCATTGCATTGGACATTGTAGCAATACACAAACATTTTGTTTAAAAGGCATGACTACACCAATTCCCACTACAATGGAATGATGGGGGATAATTTGTCTCTAACAATAGCAGTTGGTTTAGAGTAATGTAATAAAAATATTTTTAATCGTAATAATTATATGCGTTTAAAATAGATCACGATTTTATAATATTATGAATGCGCACTACACCTGAGTTGCCATTCGTACGCACCCTTAGAAAAATAAACATTTTTTAATTTTTCTATTGCCAACAATACTGCGAGCAAGATATCTGAATTAATTTGCAGTGTATGCCGGTGATTTTAACCAGAATTCGATGATTTCCCTTCGATTTAATCATCGTGAGTCCAATAAATTATAGCAGCAATAAAAAAAAGATTAGCGTTCGTATTCCTTTATTGTTTAAGTTTGTTTCATAATGGATGGTCGACGAAAAAAAAGTATATATATTTATAAATACTTACACAAAAATTCATTACATAGCGTGTAAAAAGTAATATATTTTTTTTTCGGAAATTTATCGGTCGCCTTTTCGAGCGTTGGAATAATAGTTTTTTCAGGTAACGTAATGAAATTATTTCCTTTTCACGCCATGAATGATGACGCCGAATACGTAACGCAAGAATTTGCTCATATCCTTCGAACCACCCTCTCACTACACATCATCTCCCCGAAAATTATCGTTCGTTATAGTTAATCGTATGGTGCCCCGAGAACGTGTCAACGACTAGTGGATGCGTGTCAACCAGCCCGAGTAAACGTCAGAGAATGCATCGTACACATGCACGAACGTAGCCAAACCTCAGAACAAACGAAGATGAAAAGTACAAATGCGACTTTCGCCCATCGATTTTTCGCATATTCTTCGAAGCCTTTTCTATAGAGCGCGAACAAATAATGTTATTATTCCGTATAAGGAACACACCGGTCGCGCTCCGGGTGATGAAAGTTCGGTAACGCAATGAGATTACTATACTTTTTCGTCACCGTCGTTTCACCGGCTTCTCTACCTAGGTCTCGATTGCACATAATAATATAATATACATCTATACTTATAATTAGAGGCCGGATTAATATTCTCTTAAAATTCTTAAAATATGATGTTTTTATGTCGTTTGAAAAAGTCAATATATTCTATAAATATTTTTTAAAAATAAAAAATTATTTAAATTACTTGGTTTAAATTTATCAATTACTAAATGTTATTATTAATTCGATTTACAATAAATTTTTTGAAAAAAAAAATTGGTTTTAATGCAAATTTTAACCACACATAGCTATGTGCAGTTAAAATTTGAAAGTCAAAATTAAAATTTAGAAGTAATTTACGCGTAGATTACTTCTAATATCTAGTGATTCATTTTTATAACAACCTAGAAACATATAAAAATAACTCATTTTGTGAATATTGTATTTATTGAACAGTATTATCAAAATGCCGATGTACATAATACATCCATAGATGTGCGAACGAATAATAGTTAATATAAATTATTTTCTTTAAAAAAAAATATTTATAAAAATAAAAATGTTTATAAAATATTCCCAAATATTCTCTAACGTATTGAATATTTCCTAACCTCTAAAATATACTCTTTTATACAAAATAAATTATTTTCTGTGAATTCTGTGATTCATAAATCGTAAAGATATCTCACTCCCATTTAACTACATAGACAAAAATATAAAAATATATTTAAATAGTTAGAAAAATTAAGTTTTATTAGTATTAATTATCAAAAAATGAAGAAATTTTGTGAATCATATTCGGAAAAGTTTGCTGTTTCTTTATAAAAATCGATTGGTCAAATGCAATACACGTAGTTTACATTAATGCCGAGTCATTTTAATGAACGTTCTTTATTAAAAAAAGTTTAAAACGAAATTGCAACATACATTTCAATGATTTATTATTATTTTGTTGAATTTTTTGCAGAATTTAAACTTTTATTACTCACTATTAACATTATTGATATTATATTAATTATTACCTCCGAGAACATCCCGTGCCTTCATTAATTAGTGTAAATATCAATGCCGACGACGAAAATGTAGGTATTAAATGAGTTTTTATCTTCACTGGTATTTTCTTGTGGTTCTGATTTTTTTTTTCAAGTTTTAATTATTAGTGAGTTATTCTACCTACATATTAACAGTGCTGTAAAGAATACTTTTAAAAAGTATTTGAGTAAATACTCAAATAAAATTTATTTTTTAAATATTAAAATAATAATGAAATACTTTTATTCCATAGCATTTCAAATACTACTCAAATCCTTAAAAAAGTATTTGGAATACTTTTCAAATACTTTTGGTTTTATTTTTTAGGCTTAAATGTAACGTAATATTGACACATATTAAAATATTTATATTAAGGAGTATATATAAACACTTATATAATTTATAAATATATAATGCACTTCACTAGACTTTTTAAATAATTGAATAATTTTAAGTACACTGTAATAATTTTAAGTACACTGTACTATGTTTAAAAACTTAGTGCCTAATGAAGTTGTCTTCATGAGTTCCTACAGTGACTCATAACATATACATTGACTGTTGACACAGTACACTAATACTAAAAACTAGTAACTTATTAAATGCTATAAAGCGTTGGCCAGGGGCAAAATATTTTTCTGTAGTCATACAATATCAGTAATACTATCAATATAATAAAATCAATATCAATAATCAGTAGATACGAATAAAATCTTCAAAAAATATGGAAAATTATCCAATAGGAATAAGTATTCAATACAAAAACATATATTAGAATACATTTGTTCGATAAATGGTTTATTGAAAATTTTCATAATATTATAAAAATAATATAAAACTATAATATCCATGTCGTTTGCGCATCCCTAGATAGAATGTTGACGCTACGACGACAGACGAGCGATTAGCACACTGCAGTTGATCACGACGATAAGAGCCACCTACAGCGATCTAATATCTACGAGTAGGGAACGGATTTAAACCAAAGATCATCAAAATATAATCAAAGTATAATCAATTGCATATAAATCCGTTGCCTATCGACGAGCATCGGCGTACGATAGCCCAGAATACACAACTTAACCGATTATCTGATTACCGAAACGTACCGATACTCGCGGCGAACTCAAAGTCCAACGTGAATAGTAGCAGTCCGGACGACGAATCATTGACCAGCCGATCACGGTGGACTCGTTCACTCGCGGCGTTATTCGGTATTCGCAGGTTTCTTGAAGTTCTACGTGTGTCCGGTGAGGCCACAAACGAAAAAGGCCACCAGCTTCCCTACCCGCCTCAGATTATTTGATCGACGAGAAACGACGAGGGGACTTACTCGAGTTATCCGTTGCGTTGCTTAAGATCCCTTGCCTTCTTTGTACTCGTATTTCGTAAGGGGACGAAAACACGATAACCCTTTTATTGTAAGAATAACCATTCTCGGGGCCCGACTCGACCATTTAATTTAGCCTGTCGAGCGGGACCATTACGAGAACTTCCCTTTTATTTGTAATTGTTATTATATATATATACAAAAATACAAGCAAAATAATACCTGTTAAAATTGTTAATTTTATTGATAACAGGGACACATAGTTTCAATTTCATGCAATTCATATGATACACCTGTAATTGTATTACGTAAAAAGAGTTCAGCCCGTCAAACAAAAATATAGTAAAAAAAACAAGATAAGAAATGAGATTAATATTGGTCAGAATTGAAATTACAGAACAAAAAGGTCCTGAGAGAAGTTTGTCAGGACAACAGGACACAAAGCCGAAATAAAAGACAATCCTGTATAAAGCAGAACGTATGGTCACCGTAATTTATTTGATATTTCATTTCTTTACATTTATTTAAACATACACTCACCAGTGTACGATTCTTGTAGTGCTGGGTAAACGGTCTTGATTCCTAGAATACCAATGATACCAACCAATCTACCATTCCAGCTTAAACGGCTTTAATTTCCCGTAAAACTATGCTTTTCAATGATTATAAATAAGGTATATGGTCAAACATTACGTTTCACAGATTCAGACGTAATCGTCAAGTTTTTTTTCCCTATTGTCAATCGTATGGCTCTGTATCAAATGTAAAAATAATCTATTTTTTTTTTTGGCTCAGATGGTGGGGTACTTAACGTTGTCTATCCAAAAATAGTTGATGCAAAATTAAACTTTACATTTTAAAGTATAGATCAATATAAAACCAATACGTTCCACATTACGTTCTGAATATTTCTGTCCGATACTGTGCACAGGTAAAGCTGTATGATACAGGTAGTAGAAATATATATTTATTTATAATTTTTCATTGGCTAATATAAATTTGATTACAAACGTTCGAACTAAGCAACGACTTAACGGTAAACACGGTTGCAGTGCACAGGTAATTTAATTTCTAATTTTAATTCTTTCGACATCGATGGTATTACTTGGAAACGAATAGCCATCGCAGTCCGTGTCAAAATAAGTGGCATTTGCTTTCGCTCCTCAGCAAGTGTGTATAACTGTCGAGTGAAGTTACTGCAATCCATACAGCACGTACGGAACGCGACGCAATGGACCATTACTACCAGAACGCATCGAGTGACGCGGACGACCGCAGCAGTGATCGCCCGGACCCAATGACTTGGATACCGGTCACCGCCGGAAGCCATTCGTGGGGACGGTAAGTCGGGAACGAATATTTTTCGATCGTCGCAAACGCGCGTTTCGCGGTCTGACTGCAGCACTTGACGGATCCACGTAAAACGTACAGCGATAATAACAGACGATAAACGACGGTCCGAATGCCGTTTTTTCAGGAACGATAACGCTAACGCCGTGCTGTGGAAGAGACCCGTGGTGCCCGACCGAGCGCTCGAAGTTTACGGGCTGGAAGATATGCCCGTGAACTGCGACAAGATCTTCAAGCTGTTCCGCATGTATGGGAACGTGTGGACGGTGAAGGTGTCGAAAGACGGTGGACGGGTGTTGGTCGAGATGGGCGACGTCGAAGCGGCCCAAAGATGCGTGCAAAACTTGCACTCACTCGCGTTCGAAGACGAGTTCGAAATGAACGTCTAGTGAGCACACCGTTATAAAAGTTACCGTTTTCGTAACGAAATACGTTGACTTAACTACAAGGAAGTCATATTAACAACACTTAATGTTCCTCTATATTTTATTCTAGAAATTATGTTCCATTTTTTTATAAGGCATCGCACTCAAAACTACAGTTTTTCCTACCAATAGAATGTTGATAAATTGTAACAGATTTAAACATTTCGATTTTTTCTTTGACATTATGTATACGCCAAAAAAAAAAAAAAAAAAAAAAAATACTATTGCAATGAATTGTTATGATTGTTAATTTGAATACTTGTATCATCGTTATTGTACTGTTGCCTTTCGTGGCGTCCAACAAAATACATAAACAGTCGGTGAAAGAATAATTGTTATAAAAAAAAAAAAAAAACAAATCGAAACATATGTACACGCAGTTACGTATACGAGCGCGTCCGTGTTGTATGTAGAAGTCCCAACACTGCGATGGTAAACGTTCATGACGTGCACTTCGGATATGTTTCAGCTATACCACGGTCAGAAAATTCGAACATTTCAAAGTGACAGGTACACTGGCGGACGGCACTCCGGCTGAGAAAATCTATCGGGGGAGCCGGTTTAATTTGTTCGACCAAGGAGAAGCGCCGTCGCGGCACGTGAAAGCGCGTCGTGTATCGAAAGTACGATAATGAGATAACGCATCGAAAACATTCGTGTCGCGGATAACTTCTTCGTTTCCTTCTTGTTTCCAATAGTTTCTGCGCTACTTGTGCACACCGTTCGATTTAGATGCCATAGAGAGAAACAAGAAGAAGGCATTTTGGTCCACTTCACCTGTCCGCTGGTTGTCGTTCGCACTGGCACAATTCGATTTGGTCGTGGAACTTATACTAGCGGCTATCGTCTTATATTTGTTTCTGTGCAGGTCGCCCGCGTTCTGGCCTCCTACCGGTGCAGCCGTGAGTTCGACCGGCCTCGTTGAATCGAAGAGCTTCGACTTGGCGCCCGAGACGATATTGTTTTTGAACCTCACGAGGATGGACCCATCAGGTACGCTTACGACCGGGTTCCGAGTGAGATATTACATAAATATTTTATGAGCAACGTGGTTGCATTGGTAAATCGAAAACAGTCGCTTTAATAAACTCTTGAGCTCCACAAGTTCCTTTTCGACGTCTCGTATATATTCACGACGTGTCTTGGTACAAATACTTGGTTCAAATAAAAATATATTTTCCTGAACGGTACGCGAAAAACGAACGCAGTAACGGTTCCCAGTTTTGGTTTAGAACAGTCGTTTCCAACCGGTGTGCAGCGATAAATCTATTAACTATTTTATGAGTTTTAATTTACCAGCTTATTATCGATATTCGATGAAAACTGATTGAACTAATCGTAGATACATACACCAGTATTTATTGTAAGTATGCTCGTCATAGCCATCTCGATGGATCGATTGTATTAATATGTTGCACAATAAATAGCACTCCTCTAATAGAGTAGACTGTAAACAGTATACATATATTTATAAAATATGGTTCACATAATATATATATTGAAGTGCCACGAACATTTTGTTGGAGATGTGCCGCTTTGTTAAAAAGGTTGAAAACCACTGGTTTAGAATTTAGTTAAAAGTTCTTTTGATATCTGCAGCTGCCGGAAGTGCCACCCAAGAACCGATCGGTGGTCGACCGTTAGGTCCGAATCCGGATCCGACATCAGTCCGTTGCTGGGCGCGCATCGGATTTAATGGATTGACGACCAGGAATCTTCGATACAAAGAGCACGATGCCGTAGACTCCTGCACTAATTTGCAAAGTGACCTGCAAGTGGTGCAGGCCGGACCGCTAAGCTACACTTAGACGGTATACAGTGCTTTCGGTGTACGTACGTGAAGTTAGAACACTATTACTTCGATGCGCCCCAAAGAAGTCTCAGTATTTTGCAATTTATTTTCAAAGCCTATAAAAATACGCCCGATTTATTTTTTTGCAGAGACGCCCCCCCGGATTGCATATTAACAAAATGTACATGGTCTCGAAATGACACGATTTTATTGGCACATTTCACCGCGCTTTACTGGTGCCGATTAAATACCTAATTACTATGAAATTATACTTTATGAAAAATTAAAATTATCTTAAATAAACTATTTAGTTAAACTGATTAAAACTAAATAATACACTTTAGCTGAACTAATGACTTAAATATTTTTTTAGTTGACATTTAACAGTACGTTTAGAACTTAATGACAAAAATAAAGTAAAAACAACAAATAAATCATTTTAAGCAGGAATAAAATTTGTGCAAAGTAAAAAAATCAGTATCAATTTTTTTATTAACATAAATTTGGGTAAAAGTATCTGTTGATAAAATGGATTTACTTAATTTCTGTTGTTCAGTTCAAGATCTACAATTAAATTTCGACTAATAAAATATTTAAGTCATTAGTTTAGCCAAAGTGTGTATTATTTAATTTTAATCACTTTTACATCACAATTTGATAAATTATAAATAGTTTATTTAAAAAAAAATGTAAATGTTGTTCAAAGTATAATTTGATTTTTTTTTTATCGGTGGCAGTAAAACGCAGTAAAATGTGCCAATGAAATTATTTAATTTACTTTACTTACACATTGTTTATGTGGTCCTAGATTCGTCCGATTTATTTATAATATTCTTAGTTATTATTTCACAACTTATTTAATATGAAACAAGTCCGAAGCGACTTTCATCCACTCCGGACTTGAATTTTGTATTATCATAAAACATGTTGGGAGTGTTTATATCAGCGTTGTGACTTACTGCGAATTAGTTGCAAAATTCTATTCAACACTGTTTTATAACTGATCGAACTATAAGTGGTATAGTTTCTTATTTCACGTACGTGCTTCCCATTTAAACAAATATAATGATTATTTTTATTTGCACAGTTTTATTCAAAATAAAATCTTCTCTACATAACTTACGCATACTTATTTATCATAGGATCATTCATCCTTATCACCGCCCCAACAATAAGACGTTCTTAAAAAATATTTTCGTGTTACTGTTCTCAAACACATTTATATACATCGTAAACAGCGAATGAATATGCAATTCAATCTTGTTACAACACGCCTGAAATGTGTTTTTAATCCATTTTATTTTGCGATTACGTTTTTATTGTTATCTGGTTCATTTATGGTAGCCGGCCAGAATACCATGCATACCTTCCAATAGTTTTTAAACTCGGCACACTGTGCTCTTCGCGACATTGTCGTGTCAAATGTCTCAACCATGGACAACATTTCAAGACATTATTAATATATTTATTCTTTTTCTAGTAAACTATTGGCCGGGTCACTAAGTTAGAAAAGCTCTGGTGAATATCATATACATGTTGAAGTCCCATGGTTAAATCTGACTTCATCAAACGCTTAGGCAAATAGTCAAAGAATAAGATTTTTATGTAATTTACTTATCCGTCTAATAGTTTATCTAAATTTCTCTCACAAGCATAATAAACAATGTAAATGAATCATAATTAGACTATAATCATTATTGAACACCAGATCAGTAGCATCCCATAAAGAGTGAGGGCATAAAGATCATAGATACCTGTCTTCTAGATATTTATGATATTTTCTGATCTATTGATCAATTGATATGTGATTCGCTGAACGTATCGATTATGCAGTAGTTATAAAAATCACTTATGGTTGATTTAATTTTAACTCTGAATATATCTTTTAATAACTTTTTAAATATATCTCTCATACATCTTTTATATATATGGAGAAGAGGTTGGGTATTTTCAAAAGAACTTCTCAGGCCTCTGCGCAGGGGGGTTGGATGTTTTGATCCCTCATTTAAAGATCTTTTTACATAACATAAATATAGTTTTTATTCTATTAAAGTTAAATTAGCTTCAAAATTCTAACATAATTGCTTATTTTTATTTCAATAATGTTAATTTTCTCGATTTTCTACACTTTTATTTTAAATAAAATTCAATTTAATACTATAAAAACATATTGCATATTGCATGAATTATTATTCTACTTAAATATTTGATAGTAATTATAATTGATTTTAAATAAATAATTTTCACGTACTATTTAACTGATTATTTAATAACTAATTATATTATTTTCCATATCGTTCTTTATAACATTATGTACACTCTTTTCTCTGATGGTCATTAATAAATAAATTATAAAATTATCAAACTATCACTTATAATTTAGGGATTATATTTATCAACATTTTAAATTATATTAAAGAAGTATAGTTTCTGAATCGTCCAAGGATTCCAAGGCTCTCTGTGCTCTAGGGTCCCGGAGAATTGTTCTGCATTTCCCTATGGTAGCCACAGCACCGATGCGTCTCCAAATATTTACTAAATACTTTGTGTTCTGGCAGTTCTTCCTATGACGACTGCAACGAATGAACGCTACTTTTACACTTTGCGTTTTCTTAAAACATACTTCAGATCGACAATGTTTGAAGATCGAATGAATGGCATTACCTCGCTCAATATATATTGTAATGTTGAGGTCGACACGCAAAGAGTTTTGGAAAAGGTTTTTTTCAGTACAACGCAGAATTGACTTATTGAATGGTAGTAATTGAATGTCTGAATATCAAGTAATGGCTTAACTAAATTTCCTTACTCAGAAAAAGAATCACTTATCTTTTTTTTATTGACTTCATAAACTAACATAACATATATAATTTTGAACATCCCCCCCCCTTTGTCCCTTTGAACGATTCCTACGCACAGGCCTGGAACTCCTTAACGGTTAATCGATAACAATTCGTTTAAAAATCAGAAATGTGAAAATCACAGAAATAATGTTACACTGTTAACTCTATATAACTAATGATAAATGCCGAAAAATAGATAATATCAGCCGATAGCAACAAAAATATGCACATATAAGGATTTTTTCAGTTGCTAAATGTTACTGCGTTAGCATCTATTGTAACTGGTTACTATTTATGGAATCGAAAAATCTATATCAATTCACTATTGAAAATATTCACTACATATTATCTTGTAATTTATACTTGTGGTATACTAAGTCTAATCGATACACATATTAACACAAGCCCGACCCAATGGTTGTTTGTCAAGCCACAGTTAAAACATTTGAAATCATGTGAAATGTAGCTCTAAGGTCCCATTGATTCTAATAAAATACATTAATTAGATATACATGTATAATGTAAACGTTAAGGGTAGAATGCGAATATCGGATAATGTACACATTACATGGGTAATGTGAATAATACCCCGTGCCTATTGAATAAAAATAAGAGTATTTGTAAAACGTTTATTTTGTATATTAACCTGGTAAACTGTACATTATCTACCATTGTGTCGATAAAGCGTTTTCATATAATAAAATTCGATAACATATAAACTGTACATAATGATAAAATGTGTGCACTGATGTTGTAGATATTATAATTTTAAATTTCTGTACTATCGTTTTTTGAGTTAATTTGTTCAGCTTATTAACGTATGATTATTTAATTTATTAAAATGTCTTCTTAGTTAATCTGGCACAATCTCCTTTGGGTGGTCAAAGTTTTAAATAACGTTAATGTAAAAGTAAATGATTAACAAATAAATGTACGAGTAAATTTAAATCTGGGGGACAACATTTGAAGCTCTAAATGCCACCCAAATTTTAACTCTTGCGTTAAATAACTATAATTTTTAAATCTTTTCCACAAATAAAACTTATCGATGATAACTCGATTATTTTTCTACTTCATACCGCTTAAGACGCTTTCCCGCATAAGATGCTGTTTTCCATCGGTCCCTATTAAAGGGACTCCCTAAATATTTCCTATACTAGTAATATAAACATTTTTGTTTATCTCTTGCACGGAGATGACGATTACCACCTCTGCCACTGCCTCAGGTGAGATGCACTTATAAAAATACTCGTAACGAAATGTAGCGACGCACATTCCTGCAGGATTTTTTCCCTCGAACAACGGACCGGGAACACCGCCTTATCGGTTAGACCGTAACATCATATCGAATCGTGTGTTTAATGATCAGCGAGTGATAACCTAACCGGGAAAATCGTATTTTACTGTGTAGTAATCATGGGACACTTGACACTTGTACGGTACTCGTTTGACAATCAAAACTGGACGACGGTGCGCACGACGGAAACTAGTAGAGACGTAATATGGTGCGCGATATTTACACAGACATACGAATTAAATGCTCGGACGAGAGAAATTTCAGGAATGAGACAACGTGTCGAGGCCGCAAAAACGTTATAATATTTTTTTTTTATTTTATACAACACTATTCATACAAGACGGTTGTAGAGGGGGGAACTGGTGACCGCAGTGGTGGTCTTCGATCGCATCGGCTAGACCGGTGGTAAGAACGAAGTACAATTTTTACATTGTCGAACAACGACCGCGTATCCCGTACGCGTTTCACGAGATATCGATTGTGCGATTCGACTCGGAGCAATTTACGTACACAAAAAGTCTACAGGAATCGTGTCCGACATTAGAAACGTAAAAGTTTTACATACGCGTGGCTGTCAACGGCAGAACGGTGACGATGACAAATGTATTTATTCGCCGGCTCGGAGCGACGGCCGACTTTTCCATTTAATAAAATATCAATGCGTCGCCTCGCGTGTGCCGGAAGGGACTCGATCCCGTTTACGCGCGCGCCGAAACGTTCGAGTACGTACGCACTGGCGCGACTTGGTCGGCGACGGTAAAGGATCGTTGCGTCCCCGCCCAAAAGTGGCGGATTTTAGGTAGCTTATGGTCGAGCCTCTCTACCCCGATTTAAGATACTTATTGCGTTGAAATATGTTCCTTTATGTAATTTTTATGATATGTGTGTACGTGTTACATGTGCGATGCTAACCGATTTTATGATAGTTTCATGTATACTTACCGTGAAAAAAATTGAAACGTCAATAATAACGAAAGATAACGTCGATTGAATGACGGCGGTATTGGTACTCGTGAACGGACGCATGTATTTATCCGTATATATACATATATACAATATATACATATTGTAACGCAATTAGCCATTGGTCAAAGATCGTTGAAGTTGATCGATGTTCTTAATAATTAAAATAAGGTTCTCTAAAATACAAAGAAACATATTCATTATTATCATTATTTATCTGTATATATAAAACAGTAAGCTGATAGACTGCTATCAACGCACAGCTCAAACCATTGGACGGATCTGGCTGAAATTTGGTATACAGATAGCTATTATGATGTAGACGTGCGCTAAGAAAGGATTTTTCGAAATTTTGAATTTAAAGGGTTGATATTGGTTTAATATTTTTTGACCAGGTCGATAACTGCGCTATTGAAAATGAATTATATTAAATAAAACTATTAAAAAACTATTAAAAACTATTTAAAAACTATTAATTTTATTTTTGGTAGTAAATGACGGGTATTGCATAAATATTAAACAAAAAGATCCCGCAACAGGTGCCAAAACAAATAAGAATGTTAGTTCAAAAATTTATTATGCATATCGGTTGATGATTAGACGCGATCAAGACTAAGTTATTTTACGATGCATAAGCTTTGTCAACAATTCATGGTCGAAATATATATAAAGATAGATAGCGAACGATTTCGATATTTCGATTTCGATTCAATCAAAAAAAGCTGTGTGCAAAAGATTTTCAAAACAATTGTTAGATATTGGAGATGAGAAAGTTACTACAGATGAAACGGGATGTATAAAATTACCGAACGATTTCTGCACAATCATTTATTTGCAAGATGCTCTCATTGACCAGATATGTCCCAGTGTACACAGACAATACACAAATCATGAGTGGCTGGCAGAAAGAGCAATTTTAGTGGCAAAAAATGTGGAGGTCAACGAATTGAATCTCAAGATACAAAATTTGTTACCAGAAAACTTGGTGTCAAATCGTGTCAAAATCACTAGAAGAACATAGAGGCAGGTATAATGCACCAACGGCAAATGAAGTTGCTTTACTGTTAATAGATCAGCAGTTTGATTGAAGAGACATCATCCTCGAAAACCGAAGTAACTCACTTCACCGTATCACTGAGATACATCGAGCATACGACGCACTGCAGTATCCTTTAATGTTTTGTTGGGGGGATGATGGGTATGCAATCAATATACCACAACGCGATCCAAAAACCAAGTTACCGCTTAAAAAAAACTGTCTTTGCATCAAGTTTTTACTCGTATAGAATAATGGTCAGAGAAGGGGAAGACAACTATTTAGTTAATTATCGTTCTCTTTTCAGTCAATATTTGGTAGATGAATACGCTAAAATGAAACTGCGATTGGACGACGAGACATAGAAGCTAATCAGTTAGGCCAAATGGTTATACTCCCGTCAATTTTTACTGGTGGTCCAAGGTACATACACGAAAGAACACAAGATGCTATGACCTACGTTAGACATTACGGTCGTCCTGACCTTTTTATTACTTTTACATGTAATCCTCGCTGGGACGAGATAAAAGAGCTCTTACTTTCCGGTCAAAGATCATATGATCGACATGATATAATTGCAAGAGTGTTTCGGTTAAAAGTCAAAAAGACCATGAACTTATTGATAAAAGGTAAAATATTCGGAGAAGTGAAATGCGATATGTATTCAACAGAATACCAAACTGTAGAGATGTTCAGGTAGTTGTAAGCTAGAACTTATCGAATAGGTTATGATAATAACTAAATTAATATGTATAAAATATTATTTCAAAAATCTTAATTAATTTAAATTTCAATAGATTTAACAAAATTTAATCTTGGCAGGTTACATACATTTATATACTTAAACCCGGCAATGACGGATAATTCAGCTAGTATATATATATAAATAATTATAATGGCACAAAATTAATATGTGTTACGTGTATGGGAGATATCGACTAGTAGGGGGGATTGATGGTGGCTGACAGCTGATCCACGAAACCATCAGCTCTTGGATATTGTAGTCCGGACTATGAGATAATGGTAATGAGTAGGGTTCGGGACTTGTTGTATTTGCATATTCTTCAATAATGACGATAGAATAATCTGGGTAAGATATAAATTTGTATTAAGAAACAACGGGCTAACACACAAACATTTTAATTGCATATTTTTGCATATTTTGCCGTTTTTTTTTTTTTTTTTTGCAGAATCTATATTAGACACATATTTGCAATTTAATTGTTATTTAGAGAATATTTATTCATATTTGTGTTTTATGTGAAGTAAATTTATTCTAAAGGTTAACGTTTCTCTTTTTTTCTTATTATCATACGTCGGTTAATACTTCCGATAAACTAAGAATGGCGTCATCGGACATGTTAACCTAAGGAAATACCTAATTGTTTATCTGCTTATTTGCATGTTAATAAAATATATTGAATAAATAAAAGGAAATGTATTAAATCATCATGGAAATAAGCTATTGAGGAAAGTATTGTCTTGACGTGCAAGTAAAAACGGTAAAAAAAAAAAAATTGAATCTGTGCTGTAGAAAAATGAGGGTTACAAACCAACGGTTAAAATTTCCAAAATTTTATTTTGAGACCAAGAATGTCTCGAAGTTATATCTAAAGATTTAAAATTAAATTATTTGGTATATTCTAAGTATGCACTGACAACATCAACAGTCGTCAAACGTTCGTAATAAATTTATAAAAATATGTTGACCATCAATCGCCATGTATTTAAATTTGATAATAACAAAAAATATCTATCTGTACAGTCCAATTTTGCAGGTAAACATGCAATTTTTTTTACATTTTTATAATACCAAACCTTTTTTTCATTGTAAGAGAAGATGAAGAAAATGAAGTCGATCATACAAAGTAATATTATGGTATTGGACTTATATTTATTGTTGTCAAAAAAATTAAAAATAAAAAAATTCATCTAGATTAAAAATTTAGGAAGTCAAATTAAAAAAAATGAATCGCTATTATAAAAAAATATCAGTTGCGTATTTTTGCACATATTCCGGCTACTTTAAGTGCATATGTGCATGCATATTTCCTAAAATTTGAGCGTAAATAAGTCCCGGAACCTAGTAATGAGCATAATAATAATTCGATTACACAATAATATAATAATTCGGTTAAAAATTCACTGAAAAAAAAATACATAAAATAACACACATAATATACACACATATAATACAAAAATTAAACGACGAAAATTTGTATGGGGTTGTGTATATTTTTGTGACGTCATCAAATATTTATATTCGCTGGTGCGACAACGTTGTTCGAATAAGACACGTTGGGAGTGTTCGAGTGCGAACAGTTTGCCGTTAATCGGAATTATAATTTTAATTATGCATGGACGGATAATTTTGGAGATAACGTACTATCACATGCATAATCAAATCTGTATCCAACATATACATATGGAAATAAAACCGGATTTACCAAAGTTTAAAAATCCATATTCTTGACATTCGAAATCTGAAATTCAGATTTTAAAAATTGAATCACTTTTCTTAAATGGTATAACTCATCATAAGGTTTTGATAACTACACGCATTTGGTATTGTATTTTTAATGAATATATACAATTTCATAATGTCAAAGCCAAAATTCAGATATTGGATTCTGTAAATCCAAAAATCCAGATTTTGATTTTTTCAGCCTGAAATCCGAAATTTGGATTCTTCAGAGAATCCCGATTCCCATCACTAATACATATTAATATGTATGCGGTTTTCATTTTACAGTATCGCGTAATCGTCATTGTTTTTTGAACGACGTTCTCGAGAAATCGAAGGCGGTCTCGACGAAACGTCAACGAAGGTGTTCATCAATGTGAATAGATATTGTTTCGGACGCAATACCCGATTCAGGCGAGAAGTCACAAGGTGGACGTGAGTACAGTGGAATGTACAAGTTATAGAAATTTGTATTATGGATACAAAACTATTTAAAAATGGCAGTTACAATATGCTCAGCATTTATTGGTTAGATTTGGTACGAGATAAGGAAGCTAAATCAAAATAAATAAATAACAAATTAAATCTCCTAGTTACATTAAGATTTGGTTTTCGTATAATAAATGGAGTGTTCGAGTATTGTTAGCAAATTTTTTAACATTTTTGACCCTCTTCCTCTTCTCCCGTGTCGTCACACGTCAGGCAGTGATTACCCCCTCGACGGTCTTATGTTACGTCAACGTTTTTCATAGATCCCCATCCTAAAATTATTTTATTCTTGTTAACAAAGTGAATTTCTTCGATCATCTGAATAAACAAGAACAACAAGAATAAGAAAATGTCCCAAGAATGCGACCCTGTCGGTAATTCATCGACTTTTGCATTTTTTGCACGTTAATTTGAATTCCGATGCTGACCATCGGTTTGCGATTTAGACCACCGCTTTCTACGAAAAAGGTACTATCAGATTTTTTGAAATCCTCTCCGATGATCTGCTGACGTATCACCCGAACACTTCTCTGCAGACGTTGGCGTCACTGCGAAATGTTACAGTAATTTTTCGTTTATTTTTTCTCTTTCCGTCCACAACTCGTACCGCGGTCGAGCGTTACGTTCATACCTAACCACCTTGTCAGCGGATTACGTAATTTTATACGTTGTAGGCGCGCGCGCGCAGACCGTTCATGTGTAATAAAACACGAGTGTTTATGCGCGACTTCTGCGACCGCGTTTACGGCCCACGTGACGGCTTAATGAACGGTTCACAAAACGATAAAAACAACTGACGGACATTATTATGCGCGACCGTACGTAAAAACGAGAAATACGATGTTTACGGAGCAACAATACCGGGGTTAATGGAATAATAAATAAATAAACGAAAATAATAAAATAAAATATTAAAAATTACCGTCGAAGATGCGTATCCGAGATCATAATCATTCGACTGTAGGTGAACGGAGATGATTACAGGCTCTTGGCCGCGGTGTCTTTTCACGTTCGCAACTTTTTACACTACAGGTCGTCGAACACTGCGCGTTTATGTATATATATATATATTTTTAATTCACGTTTACGAAACGTTTGTATTATTCTGCGAAAACGACATAGCCGGTCCAGCGCGTTATACCTCATTAACGAAAATGACCGATGCGGTATGGGAGTACCCGTTATACGCGCGCTCCGAAATTAATGACCAATTGGATAAAATCTTGCGTACGACGTAAACGCCGGTGAAAATTATACAACATCGTATCCTAACGAGGATTTACGATCAGCAATCGTGGTTGATGACGTGAACGGGTATGCAAACAGCGGTAAAAACAATACTGACCAAACGTGAACGCGTTACGATCGCGCGCTTGCCATATCCGTGCAAGTCCAGCAAATCCAACGAGTTGTGCACAGCCTAATCAGGCACCGGACTCACGGTTTGTTTTACCGCACCGCCGTCTGAACTCATCGGTGCGACACTTTGTTGCGGATCGATTTTGATTTTTATCGAGACTCGGCCTACGACTTGGTACACGTGCATACGGATAGACGTGAAGTTTATCAAAAAAAAACTAATATTCGATTCGAACGTGGATAGTTGACCGTTCATAACCGGCATGAAATTCATCGAATACGATTGATTGTCAAGCGACGAATGACGTCTTCGAAAACGATTCAACCGTGCACGTCCAACATTTGGTCTTGTGAAACAAACATGATTCGTCTTCGATAGCCCTTATAACTGTGTATACACTTTTCCTGTTTCTGTTTACGGCACTGCTGCACACGCACTTTTTCGATTTCAAAGGTTTAGTTGATTTTTTTTCATAAGATTTCGCTTCCCTCGTTTTTATATCGTTCTACAACATTATATTGTAACATATTACATTATTACATTTAAGATTCAATTATCTACTGCAGTTTATGCACGAAGAAATTAATTATTAAAGTCTTATTCTCACAGCAGTGGTGGCGCCAAGAAAAGTAAGTACATTATCATTGTTTAAGCATTATATTACGTACGATTATCGTGCAATCACAATAAAACGCAACGGTTAAAACGTACACCTATCGTAAATCCATACTCATATACGCAGCACGTATACACACTTTGTGCCGCGCAAGCGTTCGGAAGCAATTATTTTCGTTTCACTCGTACACTATTATTTTTGCACAAATGTGATGTGTTATTCACGAACGTAATAGTGATGCGTGTATTTCAATATAATGTAGGCATTTGCGTAAACGCCGTGATGTGCCGGTCGGTCGGTCGGTTTCTTATTATTATTATTATTATTATGGAAGTGAAAATTTAAAATAAATAGCGTCGTAAGCCATTAAGGGCTATCGCTTTGAAGATAAAAGTAATAATAAAAAATTATATACCCTTTGCCGGGGAAAAAATATAAAACTGACGTACGAAAAAAAAGAATGTACACAGTTTTTATCTTAACCGTCTCGACACCGTACAGCGGCGCAGAGCCGGCAGCGGATACGACTATGCAAACATATTACGGGAAGAAAAATACAATACCTGAGAGATAAATAAATAACGGTGGTATGAGCCGCAGTCCTGGATCCATTTCGTACATGTATATTATTTATACGCAAAGCTCTGAGAAATAGTGAATGTTAACAATTTTTTTTTGCAGCCGATATTATCTATTTTTACGAAAAATATATATCCCGATCACTTTTTTTGCCCTGGAATGTTTCAAAGAAAAATGCATTTCAAAGTTTTACGTAAGTAGTAGTAGTAGTAGTAGTAGTAATAGTATAGTATGTGTATATATATTATATATTATACGAATACAGTAGACGTTTACACTTAAATAAAAAGTTTTACATCACACCATTAAAAAATACAGGGTGATATTTTTATTTTTAAAAATGAACCACATCACATCGCGGAAAATATTCACATAATATTCGTATTATTATTATTATTCTTTTCAAACGTTCACCGATTCATCTTTATTCTTATAACAATAGTAATCAGTGGCGTATTTTCAGAAAAAAATGTTCAAAAGCCATAAATGAAAAATACCATAAATGGTATAAAGGTACAGAGAAAGAGAAAATTAATTTGTATCATGTGATTGTAAATAATTCTTAATTTTAATTTATAATAATATTAGAACAATATAATTATTAATTTATAGCTTATATACATTTATTATAATATTATAAAATCGCTTATTTTTTAGAAACATTTACACCCCCACCCCAATCTCCCAAAAAAGGAAAATACGCGACTGATAGCAATAATAATACTATATCAATATATTATTATATACTCATATATTTATATATCTATAAGTAGTTACATAATTTGTAATTATAATATTTTCACCTATGGGCTTTATTTGTTAAAACGGTGGTAGACTGGTATTTGACTTTCAAAATTTAATATAATAATACTCCAGGCTAAGCATTTATTTATTTATTTATATATTTATTTCCATGTACAATTGTTTAATTATATCTCTGTATAAAATATTTGTTTATTTATTTATTTAGGTATTAATTTACGAGTGTCAATTGTTTACTATTTTTAATTTTAATTTTTATTATTTTACTATATTTATGTCTATAAATAAAATTTCAGCTTCATGCCTTAAATAAATATTGTCTTTTATTTAACCAACATAATTTGCAGTGCGCATTAATCCAAACATATATTGTGACGTCGGATTACTGTAATAATTTATTAATTATAATTATTTAAAGTTTCTATTGGGGAAGCAGTAGGATATTAAGGGGATAATCGCTATTATCTAAACTCCAAATCGCTGTATAATTAATAAACTGTTAGTCCGACATTAGTTGTAAATACAAGCTGTACAACAAAATGCGTTCGTAAGAATAATAGTTATAATTATAATAACTATCCGGGCCGAAATCCGTAAGTTCAAATCTGTTTCGGCGGAACGAGACAATAAATATCAATGAGGACGGATAACATATTATTACTATGAGCGGTACGAGTATACGCGTTTTGATGCATACAGTCGGAATATACAGTTTTATTAATCGTTTTATTAAAATGATGGGATACTTTTAGTGTAGTACATTTTAGAACTAATATATATATAACGAATTCATTTTTGAATACGATTTTTCTCTGTAGAGTTTTTTTTTGTCTACTCGTTTCCTTGGTGATGCAATACTTACTCAGTGGGTTTTCTTGAAATAATTTGCGAGCGAAAATAATACTAGAACGTTGTTTGAGATCCGGATCCAATTCGACTTGATTTTGCCAGCGATTTCAGGTTTAAAATTAAATTAATTTTTGTATCACATCCTTCGTCTTTGTCGCAGAACCACACCGGTAAAACATGATCGGGAATGAGTTTCATGACATATAAACGGTTATTGTACAGAGTATAAAATCAATAATATTTACGTTTTGTCATTGGATATCTTATTACTATTAATATTGCGTTGTATTGTTCTACACGTAAACTATGTCAAATCAACATTGTACATGTCTCTACTGTTTGTCGAATCGCTCAGAAACTACAAAGCGCTATGATCAAACTTAATTTGCGAACTTTTAGATAATATTATTACCTACATATTCATTTTAATGCGCAGCGCGTTGACTATCGAGTATACAACGGTTTATGTAACTTATTTTTGTAATACCAATGCTATCATGTTCATTGTTTCCATCAATAAATTCAACTTCAGAATATCCAAATCGAACTATATTCAACAAAAAAATAATTTTTCTGCCAATAAAAAAAAAAAAAAAAAAATTCAACTTCGAAATATATTCGATTGTAGTAAGACTCATTTACGGTACTTTGTATTTTTAAATTAAATATTACGAATAATTTTGACCATTACGATCGGTGACTGATACCTACTATAGTGTTAATTTCATGATTACTTGTGGATAGGGGAGAGATATTTATTAATAAAAAACTCAGTATTTAAGTGCATTAAATAATGGTGGTAAAACGAACTATTTCAAATATTCATTCAAAAAAACATTTATGATAATAATAAAATATTTCAAATATTGGGAATAAGAAAAATCAGATAAGTTATGCATATACTACTTATTTGTCGATGATTTAAATATAATTAACAGATGGTGGGAGATCTCGACATGAAATGGTAAAAATCGATCTTTAAATAAAACCACATCGTCGGCTGGGTCTTATTCACGGTTGATTTTTATTTCGTTAAGTGGATAAATGGACGTGGACAAAATAAAATAGATTTCGGTGCTGTTCCCGTAATAAATATCGAGTTGGCATTGATGCGGGGGTAGATGCGTGAAGAGCCGGGTGGAGAGTAACAAAATATAAATAAATAAATAAATATAAATGAGAAGGAAAAGAAAATACGGAAAATGATATGGGGTCCCTCCGGGATTTCCAGGAGCTTTCTTTGAATAAGTCATCGTTCAAACGGACACTGCGAGCTTAAGCCAATTGCCAAGATTAAATTGCGGCTGTTGGCCTCGTTCTACCGGCTCAATAATCTGGGGATTATTCCCTCGTTTATAAATGGTCGTCGCCGCACTCCATCGAGTAATTGAACGTTACACGCCATACACGTGGAAGAAAATGAAAAACGTTTGCACGCGCGTGCGATAGTGAGTTTATATTGAACTTGGGGTGAAAAAACAAAAAAAAAAAAAAAAAAAAAAAAACAGTTCGCCAGGAAACAACTGCGAGAAGAGTGTATTGGTACTCGGCAGTGCAGTGCACATTGAATCAATGGGTCGAACCGAAGAAACTAATCGCTTCGAGCGCGCGAAGCTTCTACATGGAAACCACCGGGAACCTAGGGGTCGGAACGAAAAGTTTTTCTTTCTTATTTTGTTTTTCTCGTCGGACGCCATGACACGCGTGTAGTCGTTCTGATAAACGCCTGCCGGGAACGGATTACGCGTTGTGATATTTTTGGAAGGCTGTTAGTTATTTTATCGAGTTTCCGGCTCGTGCGAACGTTTTCTATATATATTTTTTTTCTTTTTCGAAAAAATTTGTATTTTCTCTCAACTACCATTTGCGAACGTTTCCCGTGCTGGTTCGTATTTTATAAAAACGGTCAGCGCGCTACTTGTAGCCGGTGCCGTGTCGGGCTCACCTATTACATGCACACCGCGTGATCGGTTCATGTACACGACTACAGCGTACGGTCGCGCCGCGTAGGCGCAGAGGTGAAATTAGGAATACTTACACCTGGGGAAAATGTAAAAAATACGCCCTATCATAGACCAATAATAAAATATACTTCTCGAGAATATTTTTTGAGACAATTAATATGTAATCATACTTATTGAGTTTAACCCGATATCAGCAGAGTTAAGAATACACCCTATAAAATGTTACGCCCGGGGATGAATCCTCGTCTTCCACCACCTAGTTTTTCCCCTGCGTAGGCATGACGGACAGTGGTCATATGTTTATAAACTGGCCACCAGGTTGATTAACATTACGCGTGTACATTGCACGTACTCGAGAAGTAATAGAGCTCTAAGATCGTGATGAGTAAGGCTCGAAAATCGATGCATTTTGGATTTTTTTTTTTAAACTCTTTAGACGATGCTCTCCTGGTCACAAATGTATTTCGTTAGCATCTGAATTAGAATAACTAATTATTTTTTTTTGCATTTTTTGGTTTTTAATACTTTTCAAGTAATTTTTTAAATATTTTTTGGTCATTTTTCCACATTTTTAGTCATTTTTGCTGATTTCACACTAGTTCGCTCTTTATCGTTTCTTGTCAACCATTATGCCATAATATCCGTACAACATAGCAAATTGACGACCAGTAGTCTAAATGTAGTTTTAATATTAGAGCAAATTGACCTACAATTAATCAATACATTGATCTACGAGGTATGACTTTTTTGTCACAACTCGTACCTACTTGCATAACAGCGGTTCCCAAGATTTTTTTTTTGTGCCTCCGCAAAACAAAAACAATTCTTCCCATGAATAAATAAAACAATATTTTTTAATTATTTTAATAAAAGCATATTACCGTAGATCTAAGAATACTTATAGGATAGTGTAATGTGCAATATAAGTATTTGTCTTGCACCTCACTAGGGAGGCGCGTCTCACAATTTGGGAACCACTGCTCTACAATATTAAGATTAAACTATTTTCTATTGAGACACGAACATAAAGTAATTTTTAAAGTTTTTATACTTCCCGCGATTTAACGTTATTGTTATTGTTATTGTTCAACACTACAGTTCTCATAACTCGTTTGACAATTAAGATATCGAAAAAGCCTAACAATAGAACACGGATAATGTTATTCTCTTAAAGTTGGTTTGTGGGTCAGTTTACTGTTGTATTAAATGCTAAAATCGTTGCATCCGAACTACTGAACGCAAACTACTCTGTACGTGTGTCAGACGGAGACAAGACATGCGGGTGCGGCGTACTCTTGATGGCTGTAGGTAAATTGAGTCCCAAACGAATTTATCTTTTTTCGATATAGGTAAACTGAGTCCCTCGAATAACAGTCAAAGCGGCAAATTGAGTCCTGTTTAAAATATTTAATGTATTAAGTTTATTTAAATGTATTTAAATTATAAATATAATCGTTGATATAGTAATAAATTCACTGAGTACGATAAGTAAGTGTATCTTATCGTTATATTGTTAAATATTATTATATTTCACTTCGTATTATTACGCGACATTTTTATAAGTACCTAACTATCTACAACTACGCTGGATGTGATATATGATATGTGATAACTGATGAATGTAAGTTTAATGTACGTAGTATACAATTGTGTTAATATAATTAAAAGTGTGTTAAAGAAATAAACACGGAATTTCACCATATTTCAAATTACCACTTTAATTTTTATACAAGAGACTCAATTTACCGATTTAATTTTTATATGATGGACTCAATTTACGATTTCATTTTTATATGAGGGACTTAATTTGTCTTTTTTTTTTTTGTGGGATTCAGTTTACCTAAAATTAATAAAATGGGACTCAATTTACTAAACCCACTCTTGATGCTACAAAATAAATCTCATTACGACACTCTCTGGTTGTTGGAAATTCAATAGGATTTTGTTGAGAATTACTGAAGAAAAAAAAACGAAAACTTTTAAACACAATATTAATAATCGTGCATCAACTTGACTTTTAACCCGTTCGAGTACATGGTGTTTCTGTTTCAACCGTACGATAATATCGTTGAAATGCCGATTCGATTACAATAACGTGGTAGATTCCAAATGTAACACTTCGCCCGAAAAAAGCCGTCCCCTGTATGAGCGAAGTACCGAACAAGTCTGTTTGATCGGGGTAATATGTATACATATTTTCAAAATTAAATAAATATCAAGCAACGGTTTACAATATATTAATATCAATAAATGAACAACAATAAACAAATATTATTACCGCGTACTGCACCTCTGCAACAGCCGACAGTAAAATCTTACGTGGCAACCACCAACGTGAAGTGATAATAATTAGGTATCGCGAAATAATCACGCGGCAAAAACCAACGCAAAAGAAAAGATGACACATTACCGACTCCTGGTCACGGCAGCCCGTATATATATAGGTTAAGCCGGTGCAAACAGGTTAGTGGTAAGAAGGGATTAATCGTGTCTAGAAAATTCGAACGTTATCGCAGTGATACGGATGTATCGATAGAATGATCGGGAGCCTTCTCGATCATTACCGAATTGTACCCAACAGTCCACGTGCCATCATTCTCTGAAGAAAATCCATCACGGATACATATCGTGCAGGGATCGATTCAGCCGGTCGGGGGAAAAAAAAAATAATAACCGCGCGCCCGGCACGCGTTAGCAGCACGTAACATAACTGCACGCCGGTACACGTATTATTATTATTGTTGTTGTTATTTTATTGCGAGAAATACGTAACCGTGTGCACGCCGCACGTATTGTTCCGATGATATATAGCGTTGTCTGAATAAAAAATAAAAAATAAAAGTACGGTATCGCTACTGCGCCTACGCGATATAGTGATCAACAGAGAGACGGCGTGAAGGGTAGAAAAAACCGTTACAGTAAGGAGCAGCAAACACTCGCGCGCATTCCGTCGAATATTCGTTTGGTCCCTGTCGCGAACAGTGCGGGGACAGCGACACTGCGGAAAACGCGTTCTCATCTCGAAAAGTGGAAAGCTCCGTCTCGTGGTTTTTTCCTCGCTTTTTCTCTTTTTCTTTTTCCCCTTTTGCATCTCGTTAACCGATCTTTGCGATAGAATCTTTTCCGTACGCGACTACGTAGCCCGAAGCCGTTCTTTGTCGAGCTTAAAGCGGTCGGGAACGTGTGTGCTCGTCGTCAAGTTGCACGCGCATCGGAGAGGAGTATAAAATTAATAATATAAAAATAAGAAAAATAAAGAACGCGCGTTATTGTTCGCGACGAAACGGAACCATTAGGCGCTTAACGGGAAGAGTTTTTCGTTTTCGCGATTTTTCAGCGGTCGGTTACGTCCGTATCACGTTGTTTTGCCGACGGGGTCGTGCGGTTTCTCTGACATTGTGAATGCGCACTGGGCGGTAAAAAAACAATTATCGGGACTTATTGTTGATATTTTAGCTGGTCACGTTTTTGTTTTCGATTTCTCGGCCAGTGAACAATGCGGCGCACAAAATGTGTATGATCTTCATTGCCCGTCATGGAGAAGGCCCATCAGCGCGATTGTCGTGGACAAGTCAAACATTTATATGTGAATCGGTCAAGTGTGCACGGAAGACAGTTAATTTAAAAAAAAAAAAGACAATTGAAAATTAATACATTCGTTCGCTAACAGGCGCGGACTGTTTCGACGCAAAACGCTTTAGGAAAAACGTTATTTTTCGGGTTACCGCCATAGGAGTATCTGTACGATAAAACCGATCATAAATTACAATCAACGAGTGTTAATCATAAACGTTATTAGCACTACAACTGTTAAGCTGCCTAATCTGTCCGTAAAACGGTCATCAATACAATATCTTAAACGCTTGCCTCTTATTTCGTAACCTGCTAATCGTCCGAATAGTGTACAAATCGGTTTTCGACACTTTCATTTATATTATTTGTACATTTTAATGTTTTGCTTTTGTACGGTTGGGTTGAAACTGAATTATTTTCGAAATGCAAGTGGAAGGCACGCACTCTATTTGTAAAAAATGTGTTGATTTATTGTTTGTATTATATATTTATGAACTATGTTAATGAAGTCTAATATGGGCATTAATTTTAAGCAACAATTATTAGACAATACTGTCATTGTCGGATGACATTTTATTTATGGTCATTATACTGTAGATAATACCAATTATATTTCATCGTAAAATCATCCACTTACATCAGGCATTTTAATCCTGAGCAAACCAAAATAATGATTATGATGTTACTTTGATTTTGATTTTTTTTTATATTTCTATAAATACATATTCATGTCGAAAAAATGAATTCTAGGTAAAAAATTAGTTTTATTTTATTTTAAAGAATATAGTTTAGAAAGTGTTTTGACGTATTAGATTTTTCAATAAAATTAAATCTTAATGAGTAACAAAGAAAAATAAATAACAAAGAAGATTATGATGAACAAGATGATGACAAACCGTACGAGTTTGATTTAAGTCCTTTATTTTATATTTAATTATTTCTTCTTCAGTACTCTGAAAATGTGTACATTTATTTATATCATATAATTGATTAAGATTAAATTTGGTGTTTCATTTGATAACATTGTAAAAAAAAAAAAATTAATTTTGATTAGTTACATCAGACGACCGGTCAAAATATCTCCAGAAAAAATTTTTCTGAGAAAAAATAACTCTGGTAAAAATATCTCTAGAAAAAATGTGTATGTCTGCCGGTTTGCACCGGTTTGTGTATTTATAATAGTTTGGTATTAAATAAATTTAAAATAAATTATAGATTTACATTAAAAAATATTTTATTTACAAATAAGGCAGGTAATTATGTTGTTTTAATTAAAAATTAAATTTAAAAAAATTAGCATTCACATTATAATTACAGTTTTAATTTTTTATTACTTTTTAAATAAAAAAAAAGTTTAAAAACTAGTTTAAAAATAAAAAAAAGTTTGAAGTTTTAGATTGTATGTAACACACCTCAAATACTGCACTTTTGGTTTCGTAATATCAAATTTCTCTACTATGCTTAGTAATCTGTCGTCGTGGTCTTTGTATATTTTCTTACTTTTTTGATTAGACTCCCCGGACATAAATAGTTCAGTATTGTACAATAGTTCTTTTAAGGAGAAAATTTGACAGAGATATTTTGACCAGAGTTATTTTTTCTCAGAGAAATTTTTTTTAGAGAAATTTTAATGGAGATATTTTTTCCCAGAGAAATTTATTCTGAAAATATTTTGACCAAAGATATTTTTTTGGAGATATTTTAACCTATAACCGATACATCATACGAATACTCCTATAAACGTCCATACGACTTTATTGCATGCCAAAAATCTGAGCACATCAGGACTAAGTTGAACGATAAATGAATATATTCTTTCTTTATTTTAAAAGATTTTTTATGAAATACGTGTTTAAGAGTTTAATTATAATATTAAAGTATAATTATTATACTTAAAATCATGAATACTACATCATCCAAAAGAGAATAAGTTAACTGTGAAAGCTGATGTCATTTCAGGAAGCCCCCTCCCACTCATACCAACATCAAATATTAGGACTGTATGCTAAATGTTTTTACAGGCTCTATGAAAAAAAATTATACTACAATTTATTATAAATTAGAAGCAGTCAAGAACAGTCAACATTTTGAGTATATTAATATCATTCTTATTACAATGATACTTTGAATGAAAAAGAAAAAAAAAGGTTTTTTATTTTTTATTTTAATTCATCATATAATAATAAATATTTTGTATTGAAATCATGATTATTATTATTATTTTTTTTTTTTTTAGTATTTGAGCACAAAGAACTTGTTTATGACACAATCGAAATTTATTGTTGAAGCCAATGCGTTCTCCATATATAAAAGAGCAAGTGAGTTTAATCTTTCTTGACCTGTTTTTTCCCTTTTCATCCGTTTTGTATTGTCTGAAAAATGTTGTATTTTTTCCATTTCTTTTAGCTACTTGCTGCACTACAAATCCACCAGTTAAGCGGGCCCTTAAAAAATCTCGGCACCTGTGCTCCAGGTCCGAATCCCTTCCCCTTCCCTTAATGGAGGACATTTGTACTTTCCCCGCGTAAACCGTTAACGTCATTCCGCTTTGGGCACCTATTTTCTTTTTCCATTCCACATGTTGCAATGCGCGTGCATATATATATATATATATATATATACGGAGTACTGTAAGTATCATATACGTGCAAGTATCAATTGTGTGATTTTTCAATTTCTCGACGCTCAGTTTGATTGCATCTAATTGCAGATGATTACATTAAATACCAATGGAAACAAAGTAGAAAAAAAACAAAACTTCTTGGTCGGGTAAAATACAAAGGTGAATTAACGGTATTGTTGAATTGGTGGTTTTAATTTGAAACAAATGTATCACTACTCTCAAAAAATGAAATGAATACTTGATTATGGTTGGGTAGAACATAGTTATAAGACCATTTTTTTTTATTGAAGATAGTAGATACATTAGAAGAACTAAAATTCCAAATAATATAGGATGAATTTTTAATATTTTTACTTCGCAAAAATGAAAAATAAATCTACAATTTTAGAAGATCGATGCATCTATTAACAGACTTTATTCAAATCAAATATTCAGAAATAATAAAATGTCATTCACTAAAATACATAAATAATTAAATTATCTTATTTCCCCAAACCATAATTATTTTATCAACATTTTCAAATAAAGTTAAGAAAACATGAAAGTTTCAGCATCTAGTGAAAATATCAAGTTACCCCCTCCTTTCGTTACGTCCATGTCACGATGAAGAGAAAAATTCGATTTTGTCAAAAACTGGTTTGTCTTGAACATTTTTATTTCTCAATTTTACTTCTTGTTCTCGCTAGAGTCTTACTACTTGCTGTTTGTCGCTCAGTATAATTATATATACTCGTATATATCGTAGCCAAAATATAATATATGTAACGTATTGGTATGCGACGTTCACATCAATAGTTCTGTCATAAATCGAAGTCGTGATCTCATGATACGATTTTATCAATCCCAATAAACTTTAATCAACTTAAATCCTTTTTTTTTTATATTCAATTTTTCCCCCTCTAAGCCGTTTCGGTATTTTTTATTTAGACGGCATCAGGACCGAGAAAACGCGTCTACAGCCGTAGCTGTGTACAAGTTGAAATTTCTGCGTGGATTAGGAACAGCCACTCGTCGAGAACGCGTCGCATGAGAGCACTCGAATCGTCATTCCACACGAAAATTGTTATTGTATTGTAAAACGTTTTCAGAAGACCTAATATTTTACGCGAGTTGTCGCTAGTTATCATGTAGTGCACCGCGCGTAAGACGCTCGAAAAACCGTACCGAACACACAAAACGTCATGTAATGTCGTTTCAATGTACGCCGCGTGCAGCATTTTCGACGAGGATTTCTCTTGATTAACATCCCGCCCCTCCTCCCAGATTTTTGCCGTTCATCGACATCCATTTGCATATAGCGATATTCGAAATTTATATCATGTACTGTTCGAAATGTATGGAATTAATAAGAAGAACATAAATGAACAAAAACCGTACACATTCGCCGCGTGAAAACGTATTGATTTAGCTGGTAAAAATGTTTTATTATTAGCTTTTTATTATACGCATTCCGCTATCTCTACTCGCACACTCCACGTGGTTTTGAATGATATTATCGTTGTTATTAACAGTCACAACGACAGCACAATACGTTGCTCACCACTGCCGCGTGCATTACACGTTTTTTACGAAAACGTATACATCATTAGAACCGTTTAACCGCACTTGAAATCGAAAAATAAAATCTTCTAGGTTAATACGACATTGATTGAATACGTAATACAAGAATGGACTTGATTAAACTCTACATGTACATTTTACTGGTATGTCCATAGCGGTTCCAGTGGCGGATCTTACGACCGAGCGACATGGGCATGTCCGAAAGCCATGTCGCACCGACCCCTAGCGACTAAGCCTAACCCATATAAAATAAATTGAATTTAACGTTTTTTTGACTAAATACAAATTGATTAAGAGCTTGACTGACACCATCATCCGTATAGAATTCGTTTTCTATTCAAATCATCACGTTTAATATAAATGAATGTAGTACAACATGTCATTCAATGCATGTTTAGTTTATTAATTAATTAAATACAAATACTCTCAGTTCTTTTCTGCACATGTAGCAATTGCTGTTCCGTTAAATAAATTGTTAAAATTATTTCCTACTGTTTTTTTTTTCTTTCAAATAAATATTATAAAAGACTACAACAACTTCTTAAAATATTTTTTAACTGTTGTACCTCAAGGCTCTCGATTAGTAATAACTGAATTCTTTAGTACATTAAACCTGTTTGCTATACATGTTCAGTGCTCACATTAAGTATTTATTTAACTAAGCAATAAACGTATAATTTCATCAACGAAGATATTATGATGATAAGCTAAATTCATTCAACCTAACATATATGCAACGTCTTACGTAGAAATAGATACATCAGAGTTAATTAAGATATATAATCCACCATCAACATTTATTTCCGGAAAAACGTTAGGAAAAAGTTTTTTACTTACTTACTTACTGTTATACGTGACCACGGTTCCAAAATCGATGATGCCAATATTACTGCTATTATTATGATTACAACAACAAGGTAGTGAACGATCCCTCTGTAAACGGCCGCAATAACGCTAAAAAAAATGACAATTACCTTTTCCGTAAATACTTTTTCTTTTGTAAATCTTCACCGAAAGTTTTGCACGACAACTCTTTAGATGGGAATTCGGACACTGGTGATATTTTAGAACGGTAATTTCTCGATTACATTTGTTGTTTCCTTAAGCGCAGAATAAAAGTGTTATTACGTTATATTTCTCAACCGCTTAAGTATATTTTGATGATCCGATCTAGTTTAATAGTTTTAAGTTGGACAAAAACACTAAGATAAAATAACATAGACATTTCTTTTCTTTTTTTATTAAAAAATTTTCTGTACTCGAAAAATAATTTATTAATTAAACCTGTGAGCAATTTGTACACGAACGTTTAACAGTAGATTGGAAAATGGCAATGTCAGTGGCTATTTATTGATAGGATAACACTTTGGAACAGATGAATTACTAATTTAAAAGATCCCGTCACTAGCTGCTTTTGATACGATGTGGTGGGAATGGAGGGGGTATTAGAAAAGTGTGAGTGTTGACAAGTGAGAATTAAGAGGTTTTTGAAGTAGTTTGACGTACAATTTTTTACAGTATTGTTTAGCTACTTGGTTGTTCAATAAACAGTGTGAACGAAAAATATTTATTTTTTTTTTTTGTCATCCTCGTTCCTTTAGCAATTTTATATTATTTATTGTACTCTCAAAACGGATTTTTGAAACACAATGTAAGTTACATGTTTGCAACTCCCGTTTAAGCATATAGATTATTTTGCAGCGTTTATAAGTTTGTGTTAATTTTTTTAAAATAATAATATAAACAAATGTCAATATAAATCATATTTATCTTAAATATAATAAGAATTAATTATATATGAACATAGGAGTGCGTCATATACGAGTTAAATATTATGAAAACCTAATATCATTCATTTTTATATATACATTATTACAACAAATCTATAATTAAAACATCTAAATTGAAATATATCTTTATTTTGAAAACTATAAATATTTATAGGTACTTAGTAGCTTACAAATTTTGAGTAGCTATAGGTATAAAGTTCTTTAGACCAAATAATTTTCTAAAAATTGGTACATATTTGGTACATAAGTTTTCTTTATAACGTGTATTGTATGAATGGCCACCTTAACTACATTATGCTTAAACTTATAAAATCTTAATAGAATATTTCTATGATATAAATTCTAAATGAATAATACATTAAGCTCTAAGTAAACAGAATTATCGTTAAAATACATTGGTTTTAATAATATAAATTTAATTAACCTATTGGGAGTGGTTTTTTTATGAAAATTATAAATTATGATTTTTACTTTTTTTACTCGATCATTTGAGCCTCGGGTATTTAAATCATGCCATGGGATGGCCATTGGGGTATCCTGTTAATGTTTTGGATGTTCGCCTCGAGATACTTCTTAGTTACGTGCCTGAGTATGTATATAAGTAATTATTAATTTATTATTAGAATCGATCGCGAGTAAGACGCGGGGTTAGTTAAAGGAATACTGCAATTGTTCTTTCAAAAACTGTAGTGTACCCTTGTATCAATGACAAAAGGTCTCGCGTATATTCTTTTCTGGTCACGCTCTATTATCAATTAATTTATTTTTTCTAAAATAATAACGTCCGTCTACTTAAATTTTTCAATTCAAGCACCAGCTAGTAGGATGTTAGAGGTACCAACACAACAAACGATAACAATGATAAGGTTCACCGTATCGCAGTGGACTGAATAACTGAAGTTTTTGAGAAGTGCCACGGTGATGAGTGGGTGCAAGACGTATTAACGAAGTGCACGGGTCGAAATGAGACCGCGTCTCCATTTAAATATGATTCAATAGATTCGTTACAATCTCCGCGGCTCACCGTTCTCCACCAGAAAACGATACAGCCGGCAGTGTTGCGCGCGAACAACGATTCGGTCGTACTATTCAAAAGTTTTCGGACAAATGGCACGTATTTATTATTATCATGATTATTATTTTCGCTTCCCCCGCGGTCCCGATCACTGGCGTTATAACGACGCGCCACTCTATTCCAAACTTATCTCGTTAGCTTTTAATGTTTGACGTCCTTCCGGGACGCAGATGTTTCAATCCGGACTCAGCCGCCGTAGAACAAACGCTTGGGCCAACGTGGTAAACGCACTTGCAACGATGTTGGCTTGTGCTCGATTGTAATGGTATGCATCAGGGCTTATTTTAAGGTTTTTTTTAGAAGTGCGCAAAACTTAAAACTCAACCCCCTCCCTATACATTTAAAAATATTACTCCCCGTGTATGGTTATAAACTCCGCTGCAGTCGTGCAAAAATATTGTGATAATAAAATAATAATAATAATAATAATAATAATAACACAGACTTAATAAACCTAATTTGATGATCGACGGACCTTCTATCTGCACTCGGCTATAATGCCCATGGGTAAAACACGATTGCGTACGTTCATTATCGGCGACCAGTGTTAGGAATAGATTATGCAAAATTTATCTAGATAAAGATGAAAGATAATACGTCAAAATTCATCTAGATAAAGATAAAAGATAATAACATTTTTATCTAGATAAAAAAAAAGATATTTTCAAAAAATATTATTTTTTGGTCAATATTTCATATTCTAATAATATCTATGAAGACTCAATTATAATCATTATTATCAATAGGTATCTAGGTTTTAATGTTTATTGTAGTAATATTGTGTACCATTAAGCAGTATTTATATATAATGTACAATATGATATGTTAGTTACAATATGATACTTATCAATAAAATGTTACATAAAAAAAAAAAAAAAAAAATGAAAATTGCTCTATACGTATCACGATGAATACAGAATACATAAAAAATTATTTTAAGTTAACAATATTTTTTTCCATATAATATTAATTTGATGATTTTTCATTATTCTATAAGTAGTTACAACTTTACGAGTTCCAAGAGTGAAGTAATGACTATTCGGCATATGAGTTACATGTGTATACTAAAATCAAATACCTACTATATTTGAAACTTCCGTGGAAAAATAAGAAATTAAGTTTAAAAATACCAAAAATATTTTCCTGACATGAAAATACAAACAAAATATCATACCAAGAAATAATAATTACTTATTAATAATACACGAATTATGATTATGAATACAAAATCTATATGTATAAAAAAAGTCAGGTTATTTACAGAATTTATATAAGAACTGCTTGACCGATTTTTATGATATCTGATTTGTTGGATTCGTCTCCGTACAAAAATAAAAATAACTCTAATCTTGATAAGAATACAGATAATTATCTATATACAATTATCTAGATAAGTAAAAATGTTATCTTAGATAAGTAATTAGATATCTTAGCGTTATTTATCAAGACAATATAAATGATGACAAAAAATCTATCTAGATAATTTATCTAGATAATTTTTTTTAGATAAGTCCCAACACTGATTATAAATTAATATCTTATCCATAATAGTACACTACAAAATATCTATATATATAGTATATTATACGGAATAAATCATGTGTATAAAAAAAAACAACCGCTCGTCGAATGCAGATTCCTTATCGTAAATAATAATAAACAAAATAGGTACCAGTTATTTATTATTATGTGTGATCAATATTATTACCAAATATAGCAATGTCTACAAATTAACAATATAAAGAAACCTGTTGGTTGTTGAATTATAAATTAATTTGATTTAAAATCGTTTTAATTATTAAAATGATTTTGATTTTCATATAAAATATCGATTTTAATTTTTTCAATTCCAATATAAATTTTGAAAATCATTACCAAATATTAATGATTTTGATATTGAGTTTGGTTTTCTAAAAGATTTTTAACGATTTTTATCGTTATTTGAAATCGATTTTGAAATAGATTTCAAGCCTTGAATCGAACGATTCGTACTACACACTTTGATAACGTAGTGATATTTAATCTTAAACGGAAATGCACTCCGATCGACCGTTATCGGGTTTGAACTAAGTACGATTTCTGTACAGCATCGAAGAACGCGATATCACGAAATAGGCAGCTGCGTGGAAAAATAAATAAACATTTTTCTGATGTATCTAGTACGGGGGTGGGCAATTGGCGGCCCGCAAGCCTTTTTTTCTGGACCGTGCTGTATTTTAAAATTACATCATACAAGTTTATTTTCAATACTCTAACTTATTGATATAATAATTGTTATCCGGTGTTAGCATCGTTAAATGTCTAAATGTCATGTAAAAGTATAGCTTTCGACCATAGTTGTTTGTACCGAACTATTATAAGTCCCAACACTTTCGGCGATACCATTTTAAGCTACATGATTCCGTATGATTTTACTTGATTTTAAACTATACAATTGCGTACGAAGTTTCAAGCGTTGATTCCTATAATTATTTTTATATCGATATTGATGTATACCACATTGTATTATACATACCTTGAAAAATTTAATAAATACTTTGTGTTTTATCGGTTTTAATACCTATATTTATTGTTAATGTTATTAAATATATCAAATATAACGAAATTTCATTGTTTCCGTTAAATTATAAGGTATTTTATGAGTTTCAGTAAAAGTAGTAGGTTATATATGTCAGGGAATCCAAATTTAAAAATTTAAGCATTTTCAATTAATTTATTAACAATAATTTTATTAAAATACAATCTTTTATTTTATTTAGTTATCCTCATTTTATTTATTATTTTATTATTCATTTTTTTGTGAATTATTATTACGGTGAAATTAGTAAATTTGACAACGTTGCATACAATTTCTTCCGCAATTGTGTTTATTTATTTTTCTTACCTACTATTTTGTTACCCATCTACAAACATACGCAATCGTATTGCTAAAAAGGACAAATGTACGCAATCGTGTTCTACCCAAGTCGATAACTATAATTTATTATTGTGAGAAATATTATTTACAGATAGTGTTTACAACTACGCATTTTTCATTTAAAGCTACACAAAATGTATTCAAACGCACGTTAAAATAAGCTCTAGTATGCATAATACGATACGTACCGACCGTGGTACAATCTCTCATTGATGCCGTCGTGTACGCCGTTATTTTACGTCGGACCTCAACGCGAGTTCTTACCCGATTTCGACTTTTTAATCGGTTTCTAACTGTTGCGACACCACCGCAATAAGATCTCGCATAGTATGGTGAAGTTTAGCGGACGTTGAACGCTTCCAAGTCAATGCTATAACGTTTGAATCGATATGATTATTGTGAGTTTTATGACATGCGCGTACTAAGTGTTATCATATTAAATTACTGTACCTATACGCATGAAAAACAAGATGTACTCGTATTATTATTGTAATAAAAAAAAAAAAACACATAAATTGCAGCTTTTTTAACAGTAAAATATAACAACAATGCATCATATAAATTAACCGAATATTGTCCTAAATAACATTAAAATAGCGTTTACATAGATACATATCGCTAATATTGTTATGACATATCGAAGCTTCGGTAAATTTTAAATATTTTCCATTTGAACACAATGCAACTATTATAAGTGGTCACAGTTGTATTAAAACTAAATATAGTAAAATCTTCCAATAAAAGGATCGTTTGGGACCCATTGTACTTAGGTTTTTCGTCGTAATGCAGTTTCCGATGTTGGGAAACTAAAATTACGTTTTTTTTATAAAAAAAACTTAAAATTAAACAAATAAACCATATGTTTAAATGGTAAAACAAAATAATTTTTGTGTACATTTTCATCTAGACTTACATACTTCTTATTTCATCATACGTAATCTATAATATTTATAATTACGTAAAAAAATAATAAAATTAGTAATATTTGTTTATTTTGTTGATTATGGGTGGCACATTTTCCTAATTTCATTATTAATTCCAATAACTCGGTATTTAAAACTATTTATATTTTAGTTTTAATTGAATGATCATCTCTGAGAAAAAAATATACTAATTGATATAATATCTTTTTAAGCTATAACTTGTGCTGCGATAGTGATTAATATATTGTTAAAAATAAAAACAAGCAAGAAAGAGGTATATGATTGGTACAAAAACAACAAATTAGTGTAAAAAATTACAAGTAAACAATTACGAATTAAACAATTTTATATAAAAAAAAAAGTGTAATAAAAATATGAAAAATAAATATAAATTTAACTGATTGATAAAACAAACAATGGTATATTATTTTATTAGGATTATCTTTGATACAGTAAACATTTTTCTTTATATAAATATTGCATGGAACTTAAATTAACAGGCCCTAAGTAGTAAACACAAAATTTACTGAAATATTATAGAGTCTATAGTCCCTTTTACCATCATAAATTCTTTTTCCAACATTCGATTAATGTATTAAAAATGAACATAACTTCGATTTTTTTTTTTTTTAAGTAAAACATCCAAATCCCGAAAGTTTTACCTCGTAGGTTCTTGTAAGGAAGATTTATTTTAGTATATTCTTATTATGTTATTCTGATTTGTCTGCAGTTTGTTTATTATACTATCACCTAATCAGCCTCAAAATAACAGTCCATAATGAAAAGTTGATGAAATAACGCAAATTAAATAACACAATTTGGTGGTTTAGGTACAAATTCCCTTATTTTTTAAAATTTAAAGGTAATTGCGAGTAGCTTTCCAACTAAATGTTGAGAATGCAGATTCCGCAACAGTTGAAAACTTTAGTAGTTCTTCTTAAACACGAGATTTTAAGAACTTTTACTTCCGTTTTATAGATGATCCGTTATGAGAAAATTGTACTGTAGGCATAAGTGTATGATTTCTGGTATACCGAGCACTAGTTGTCGTCAGTACTTCGGTTGGTGATCGAGCTGCGATTGTTCGTGCCTCTCTATCACGATTTTATTACTTGTCTTACGTATACGTGCCACAGGTAAAAGCAAATTCTAAGAGTTTCATCACAGAAAAATGTAACAATGAAGGCGAGTAAAAGAAGGTGAATAATAATAATATAATAACAGTTGTGCAATTCAATACGTACGCGGATGGTTCACAAATATGATTCGGAATGGAGTTCACGTAACGTTATGTTATGGAACAACAATTTATCGAATGGAACATTTCTCAAGACCTACTAGTCCACAAAATCAAAATTACATGTATATTTTAGGATAAATTCAAAAAATAATAAGTTATATATAGTTTTAATGTTCATGTTTTATATTGATTGTACTATCAAAAGTGTTCAATTCTTTAAAGTTACTGCTGTGGACAGAAAAATATTTTCTCAGTCACAAAATTTAAGTTTAATAAATAAGTCTAAATGTTGCATATTTTTTAATTGATTATTTGTGTACTGTACAAAATATTAATAATGATGAGTAATTATTGTTCGATGGAAAAATGGTTTTTATCGAAGACATATTAAAATATAATTTAGTATCACTAAATTAATTGTTTATTATTTGTTACTCTATTATTTACTTGGATAGGTTGAATACCTAAGAATATTAGACGGCGCTTAAAATTTAAAAATTTAACATGATTAATCTTTTAATTCATCTTTAATTCATATTATTTTTTTAATTCAAAGGAAATTTTCTTAAATATTTGACAAATAAAGTAGTAAATTTAAAATGTTTGGATTGGTTAAAATCTAATTATGACATGCAGTGTAATCAACTGTACCAGACCAAAGCTTTCGTTTGATAGCAGTGATAAAGTGTAAGTTATAACATAAGAAGTTGTCATATGATTACTACGATGATTTTTAATAGAATATTTAACCAAATAACTGATTTAAAACAATAATTGTAGGTATATAGATAATTAATTAATTAATATAGATAGTTAGATAAGAACAATGAGATTATAAAAATGAAAATTGTAATTTAATTTGTATATTGATTCACCTCGTGAGTAATGAAAACCCTTTTTTCCTTTTACTATATCTCCTTCATTTGAAGTCAAACGGCTAACTTGAAACTAAAAATAACTGTAAGGAAATTCAATATTAATTCGGAGTGAAATTGAATCTTGCTTTCATTAAACGATTATAATGCTATTTATATTATAACCTATAATTAAAGGATTCAAACAATATTACTCTTAGTGAATATATCGACGCAGTGAAAAATGCTCTTCGTTCGGAATTATTATTGTCTACTCTATATAAATATATGCATTTTATATCATAATTTTTCATCATTGATTTTACTTCTTTTAATTTAATTATCTAAAAACGCGTGCCAACGAACTGGAAAATTACCATCAAACATGCGAGTCAATGATTCCCCGTATATATTGTGGTTTATTGTACGATTAAGTCAAACGGAACAAACAGTCCGAGAGGTACGGCGCTTCTCCAGAAATTTGATTCCAATACGGTTGATCCGGATTTTTATTTAATTCGGATTTTTAATTATTTCAAAGTACGTCGCAGAAATCTGCGACAACAGCAATTTAAATTTTTCATCGCCCACGAATATTGTAAGTAACTCGCTTGAACGATTAATGGTTAATCAGTTTTCCAATAAATGTGTGATACTTCGTTCGGGATCGAATACATAATCGAGGTGGATGATTGTCTGTATTATACCGGGTAACTGGTTTTACCACGCACGCGTTGCTTTCTCTTTGTAAAATTACCATAAGAACATTTTTATGCATAGCGTTTTTTGTGGTTAGTGTTGATGATGTGACGGGTGACGATCGGATATGTGATCGGCACTACAGAACTTTTACCACGTAAATCTTTGCAGATGACAAAGTTCCTCTCTATTAGAATATGTACAAACACATCGGTGTATCTAGAAATCAATAGATGTAAAAATAGTTCAACGGGTAATTGGTGTGTGTGTGTGTTTAGTGGTGAATTAAGCGGGGTGCCGGGGGTACAATGCACCAGGGCCTCAAGCTCTAAGGAATCTTTTTGGTTATATTTTTTTTTCATTTTCACAATTAATTATGGTACTTAAATTATTTTTTTTTTTTTAGTTATGTAGTTCACCAACGTTTTTTAAATAAACGTATTAGAGTTATTTTGAACAACTTTTTTTTTTTTTTTAATCGGTCTCCAATTGGTTAGATCCGACGCTGTGTGTGGCTGCGTGTTGTGTGCGGTGCGAGAGCCAAAACTATTTTGTCAAACAGTATGAAAGCGTCCAACAACGCTCAAGTAAATGATATTTCGTGTGAGTGCGTACAACTAGAGTTCGTGTGAGTGTGTACAACTAGAGTTCTCGGCCGCTATCTCGCTCAGATGGAATACTGTAAATTAGTTAGAACGTAAATTAATCTCGACGAAAAGTTAACGTCTATGAATTAGTCATATCGACAATGGTACTTTTATGACTGTTATTTCACAACAGTGTTTATAGGTTACCATAGCGGTAATGATTATGCTCGCCACTGTATATCGTGCGCTGTACGCACGTGTATTTTACTGGTTTTTTTTTCTGTTTTCAAACAAAATCTAAACCTCGGCGCGTGTTCAATAGATCATTTTTAGTTGGGAAATGTCAGAGATTCGAGGTCAGCTGATAATTATCATAATTTAACTTTATCAGTCATGTTTATTATACAAACCGAAATGATCGGAAATAGAAAAGAATTGAAAAAAAAAATGTTATTAATAACATTTATTATTCCTAATGTGGTTAAAATGTATACTATATATACGTAATTAAGTTTAAAAAGTCTTAATCTCATATTTAATAAGTGAACAGTGAATAAAATATTCGTTAGAAATATTACTGAATTTCGTTTTACGCCGTCGTTTAATCTTTACATTGATTTTTACGTAATATTTCTATAATTGATACAATTCATTTTGTACTGCAGTTATGAATATCTTGAAGTGGTACATGACAACTTTGTTCAGTATAAACACAGTTTTCTGGGTAACATTCTTTTTTTTTTTGCTTTTTAATATGTTCATAAGCAGGATATATATTAGTATTTCGTTTAATTGCATTGCATCTAATATTTATTTATTATTTTTTAGTTAGTTTATTGTCTAAAATAAGAGCTAAAAATTCCTGTGGTGAAAAAGGAATAACTTTTTTAGTTTTTAAAGCTTTCTTCTTTTTCGATGCTCTTTTTGGAGTAGCATGGATATTCACCTTCTTCTAATAGATTACCTAGCTAAAGTTCTTTTTCCACTCTTATACAATTTTGATTTCGATACAAATGTTATTTCTGGCGTTGAGCATATTTTACATATTACCGCTGATTGACGCTGCTTACTTCGAGTTGAACTTTCTGTAAACGATTTTTTTGGTCTCCTACTTTTTCTTTAATTTCTTTATTATATTGATTTGGCATTTCAAACTATTTTTACAACCATAAAACATTTTTTTGTAAACACATTAAATGTACTATTGTTAGTTCTCCATTTTCGTATGAATATAACACTAAAATTTCGTATTAATGATTTTATATTATCTTCGTAACTCTCTGACCATGAATGTCGTTCATATTTTTTTTTTTTAATATATTCATTAAAAATTTCTACTATCGTTTGAACTCGCTTGAGTAATTAAAATATTTTTTTCCCTCAATTGACAAAACAATTCCATATACGTATAATTGGTCTTTGATTCTTCATGACTTGGACTAGCTAAGAAGAAAAGTAAAATTAGGATATATCGAACATTTTCGGACTACCATATGTATACAAATAAAAATATACGTATCATACTATAATTAAAATATCAAACTGTAAAGTTACTATGAGTTACAAAAAAGTTATATCTGTTCTTGAATTCATAAATATTAATAAATTAGTGTTTTCGATACTGTTAAATTATACAGCTACAAATGTTTTAAAATTATATAATTATTAAGCTTACCTATTACATTGTCATCTGCCATACTTGATTTTAAATTATTTTGCTCAATATCGATAATTTAATGTACGTATAGACACATATGTTACACGATCGCACTTGGTTGTTAAAATGAACACAGATAACGAAAAATCGTTTTATTATTTAACTCGGTTGACGAGTTCATTATAATAACGATAGTGGGAACAGTTAGAGATAGAATATGATATGAAAATAAAATATCGAACAACTATACTGTATAAATGTATCATAACACTTAATATTATAAACCATTTAAATTCGGACTTTGGTGTGCTAAAATTACCTTTCTCCCACTGTGGTGTGTGCCACCGCCGTTGAGTGGACGTACTTTAAAGCATGATATATTATGTACAAGTGTGCACCATAATTAGACACCCAACATATATCTTTAATATCGTATGCTTGTTTTTCATAATCCGATCCTTTCGAGTACGAATAACCACTGATGCATCTCACACACATCCAACAAAAGATGGCGTCCGGCAAGGATTAGTTCTTGGACCCAGACAGTTCAATATTTTCTGTCGTGATGTCCCAAAACCACAAAAATGTCAATTAGCAATGTGCGCGGACGACATCGTTATAATAACGAAAAATATAAAAATATCGGGAGCTCAGTTATAGATCTGCGGAACTCGCTGATCCAAGACTTATTAAAAGTTTCGTAATCCATTCTGATACTTAGCATCAAAATGCATTACGAAACCAAACCAAATCAAATTCAACTCAACGAAGCAAAACATATTTACTCTTAGAAGACGTACAAATCCGATCCGAGTAACAATTAACAGCAACACATTATATGGAATAGTATGGTTTAGTGAGTTAAACACCTTGGAGTTTTTAACGACGAAAAACTAACCGGGATAGTAAATATTAATAATGAACTAAACCGAGTCTACATCAGAACGAACATTTTGCATTCCTTAATAAAAAATATAACTCAATACTACAAATAAAATACCTTCTTCTGAATAAAAAAAAATAATAAGACCACTGATAACATATGCATGTCTGGTATTGACTGCCGTATCAGAAAAAAGAAACTGTAGACTCTTCGGAAGGAAAATTTCTCAGCATGGCACTCTGGTTCGTACGTAACAAGCAGATCCATTAGGACACCGGAATATCATATCTGAGCACATGGATTCAAAATCAATTAAAAAAATTCCACTCCAGAATATACCTCAATTGGAGAAGTCCTTCATCATGAAATTGAGGGGAAAAATTAGAAGTGCAGAAATAATGTCTTCCACCGTACAGAAATAGTATATCAATCATTGTAGTATTTTTATATTGTCGTATTAATTTTTATTATAATTTAAAAGCTCTATGTTTAGTATAATACTTTTCCGTAAATTAATTAAATAAAAACAAAAAATGAAACTTTAAAAATTCCGAAGAAATAAACTTTATAAAGTGTTGATCTTAAAATATTTCGAAAACAAAAAAAACGAAAAGTTTATGGTAAATGCTTTTTTTTTTTAAACAGTATTGACATGAGTAAATCTTTTAGGAACTCCGTATAATGTTGAAAGCACGACAACCAAATGTTGCCCTAGGGGTGTGGTTATCATTTTATGTTCATAGAAACGTGCCTGCTGTATTTAACGATATTTTTCATTTTTACTCCCCCCCCTCCACCATTCAACAACAATCACCGCACGAGTACACTGCACAAAACAAATTACCTTTTTAGGTTCGCTGGATCCTATATTTACAAGCCCACTACATACCACTTGTACACGTGCACGTACATAATTGTATTCGATTTGATCCAGTGCACTTTTGCAGCCCGCGCGTGCGCCAAGAGTACAACCAAAATGAAATAATGAATGAATCAAAATTAAAATAAAACAATGTACAGTATACTGACAGATTGTAAGCGGCGACTAGGCGTTACTGGAGACGATGAGACAACGTGTATGTACGTGTGTCTACCCAAGTGTTCGAAATATATTTGGCAAGTATGTTAAAATTCAATTTCAAAACTAACCGTTTTCTATGCCCAAGTGTCGGTGAAAATATTACAACTGTGTATCGAAAAGTGATTTGTATAATTTGGAATAGTTATCAATAACTATCTGCTTAGGTAAAGTATTTATGTAGTATAAAAGAGTGTAATGAAGTCTTACGAAATGTCCGTGAGATGAGCGTTTCGAAGGAAGGTTTACTAATATTATCGATTTTCTGTGTAGGGGAAAGTCGTTGCGTTGATACGATTTACCACCGATAAATCTTCCGAAATATAATTATAATTTGATTTGTTTTTGATAAAAAATAAAACGAAACAATATTAATGTAAAATAATGTAGATTTTGATTATTTATTTTTTGATTACAGAGTAACGTCATGAGAGCGAAATCACCTAGAACTTTAAAAACACGAGAAATCGGTAAGCACCTCGTTCTGCGGTGCTTCATAGAAATTTCGAATTCACTCCGGGCGTTCGAAGTGCTCGATAAGAACTGCCGTATATCGTGGCTTCGAGGAATTTGAAATATTAATGGAATTAATCCACGACGGAATTTCGGACGGTATCGGTCGGTAAAAACGCAGGGTCGTCTGAATGCGCACATATATACACGAATTACGGGACTACGAAGTGCCATCGAATTCCTTCCGGTTTTTCGCTGTACACGCGCAGTTCAGACACGTGAACGGCATGGGAATATTGCACCCAGACGTCACTCGCAAACGGATTGTATACGTGCAGAGTCGCCGAAGCGTAGCGCAGGAGTTTTTTTTTTCGCGTGACGCCTACTAACGACTAAAGGGGCGTGTTGCATGAAAATTCAGCGGAAAAAAAAAGTATACATAGTCAGGTACGGGTCAGAAGTACGAAAACGATATGATAAAAATGCAGCGTTTTTTCGTGAACCAGTTTCGAAGACTTTTCACTTTGTTTGCAGTACTTTACGGGCGTACGACGACCGTTCCCAGAGTCTTACGCGCACAAATGACCCGGCCCAGATTAACGTTCTCGGTCAGCCGAGGTTGCCGTGAATCAGTGGATACGTGCGATAACACTGAATCACTTGGAAATCATCATTTTCCTGACGGATCAAAGTCAAATGCGACTAGAAAGTCGGCCGGTCGGAGTCACACGTTCGTTCGATTTCGCCTGCAACGCGACCAGGTGCGAAAAAAACCGTGAAAATTGGTCCATCGTGTCCTGCAGTTACAGTGCTGACGTTGCGCGAATCGTAAACATTAAAGGTTAAGAGAACCTCTACCGTAATTACGGCGATCCGTCGACGTTCAACCCGTTTCAAAGTTGAACGCTACAGGACGTCTCGAGACGAAGGTTTAATTAGCCGCGACCATAACACCACCACCACCACCACCATCGAATACCTTCGAAACGAACGAGTCCAACGGTTTTAGGTTCATCGTAATTTTAAATAATTACATTTTCTCGCCGTTACGACCGTTTTGCGAACGTTCAGCGTAGATCGCGATAAGTAGAACTGATTTCGTGTCGTTAGCTTTTGTTACGTTTGAGCAAACTCACGTATCTTCGGTCGATATCAAAGGGTTAATCACATAAACTGTGTCTTCTCGTCGAAGAATTTATTTTTATTTGTAAGCAAGTTATAAGCTTTTTTTAACTGTGATATACTACACCGGCATAGCTCGTTTGGAACACCGCGAAATACCTACAACAAGACACGGGTTGTCCTTTTCTCTTTAAGTTTGATAACAGATCGGTTCGCCCAGTTATCAAAGTTAACAACACAAAATCGGTTATGTTGGACGTATATTTGCTTTGTTGTACGTTAACACTCGCGTAACGTTGACTAAATTATTTAAAACAATTTTTTTTTTTCATTTTTATATTTATTTTTATTTTCTGTAAAATGTGGGTATTTTAAACATTAAACGAAGATTGACTCTTTTAAAGATTGTATAAGGTTAGACAGCACTACGGTGACGCCAATAATTTTTGGCGCAGCTTCTCGTACGTCCCTTCTTCCAATCGCCATCATCGTGACGGACCGCTCTGCATTGGTCTGCGCACGCGACGTTGAAGCGGCACCGGCGTGCGGTGTCGCTATTGCGATGGTTGGACGTGGCCTCGTCCACGGGAATTCTCGCCGCAGAGGCGAGGGTACACCGGTTGTACAGTTGCCGCGGTCCGAAATCGTAACCGCGATTGTCGTACTTGGTGTTGGCTGCGGCGGTGGGGACGGGGGCGGGGCCGACGCGTCCTTTGGATCCGGGAGCGCGGCACGGTGGCCGCGGGGCGTAGCGAACCGGTTGACTCATGGCCGCGACCACGGATTTCCGTACCCGGCGTTCCCGGTTACGCAACATCCGCTGCCGCGTTTGCTTGTCCACCGGTGGCTTGGCCCACGCGACGTCGAGGCGCGCGCCCGAAACCACGTCCCTGAAATTGTGCAGCTCGTCCATGGCCGACTGCGCATCCTCCCGCCGCTCAAAGTGTACGAACGCGTAGTTCTTCAGGTTTATCACGCGCTCCACGACCCCGTACCAGCCAAACATATTGGCCAGCACGCGTTCGTTCAACACGCCGCCGTATTGCTTGACGAACAGTACGCGGACCGTGGCCATCATGTCCGCGTCTACCTGCGGTTTCGGGTACGCCCAGTCCACGGTCGTCTTGCACCCGAACACCTTTTGCTTCGACAATACTCGCTTGGCGTCCGAAGCCGCGGCCACCGACTCGTAGTCCAGGAAGCAAAAGCCCCGGTGCATCGACGGGTCGTCAAAGTTCTTGTACGTGATCACACGCACCAGACGACCGCGCGTTATGCGGCTCACTTCATCGAATATCTCTTTTTCCGTCTTCGCCTTCGGCAGGTTGCCCACGTACAGCCTGCACTTTTGGCCGTCGTCCTTGGTGGTAAAAATGCTCTCCGAATGGTTCGTCATTGCGATTCTATCACGTGGTATTATCAACTGTAGGTCTTGAGCGTGGTCGACGATACGACGCGTGCGTGATTATGACGTGAATTCCTCGTTTCTTGATCGTTTTTATGTTTTATATATACTCTTCCTGCCACAGTGTTTCCGTTATGTATTGTCTTGTTAACAACGAACGTTCGATTAATATTTTTCGTACTTGTTTTACACTCTTTGAAAACACTCGCTATGGGTTATACGATATTGATTTTTTATACATAGCCAGCTGGCTGTTACATAGCACTATTTGTAATCGAGTGATTTACTCGTATGCTTATTTTAGTGTATTTTTAACCGATACACCGTTAGTAATGTTCATATGTTCCGTATTACTACACTTTAAACGTAGATAAATATTTCTTATATTTTTCATCCTATACGCATACGTGCTCAACTCAAATTATAAGATTTGAATTTATTTGTTTTTATTTATTTTGTCTTCAATAATTTATTTCTACTCAACATAATTTTTTACCTTTTATAAGTGTGTAATAAAATTGGTGACATTCTTATGTTTATTTCCCTTATTGTTAACCGTATTTCTTTTTTTTTTTTGCATATTTTTAAATCCATTTTTAAGAGACGCTTGACCCTAGTCAATTCCATCCTTGTAAAAATACATGTATTTAATTATATTTCATATATTTTTCGATTGGACGCAAAAATGTTTGGAATATATTGATATATTGATCCTACAATATTGTATATTTATTTTATTTTGCAAAAAATCTTCCCGTTTAAAAAGTACTGTAAATCCACATGATCTTTAGCGTATTATATGGTATACTAATCATACATTAAAATAGAATAAACTAAAATTAGTAAACTTTGTATTGAATTATGAATCAATTATAAAAACAATTACATTCAAAGTAAACTTACCACGGGCTCATTACTTACCATTAGTTGACTATCAGTTTTATTCAATTATTTTGCATTAAAAAAATGTTAGACATTTTTAACTTGTCAATGTTTAACAAAGTAATACAAAATTTAATATATTATACATTTGTTAATGCATTCTGAATTAGTTTTGAGAAAATATCAATGCTCGAATGAGTCCAATGGTTTTAAGTTTATCGTAATTTTGAATAATTATATTTTCTCGCCGTTACGACCGTTTTAGGAATATTATCATAGATCGCGGTGAATAGAACTGATTTCGTGTCATTGACTTTTTTTGTGTTTGAGAAAATTCATGTATCTTCTGTCAATATCAAAGGGTTAATCACATAACCTGTGTCATCTCGTCGAAGAATTTATTTTTATTTTTAAGCAAGTTATAATCTTTTTTTAACTGTGATATACTACACCGTCATAGCCCGTTTGGAATACCGTAAAATATCTACAACAAGACACGGATTGTTCTTTTCTCTTTAAGTTTGTTAACAGATCAGTTCGCCAAGTTATCAAAGTCAACAACACAAAATCGGTTATGTTGGACGTAGATTTGCTTCGTTGTACGTTAGGTAAAACGAAGACAACACGTGCGGGTATGTGTCGTACTCTTAGCACATTTCAATTATACGAGATTAATACACGTATCGCGATGTATTGCAGTACAATGTTTGCGTTATCGTAAAACTACGAGTTTTCATTAGTCGTTTAAAAATATCATGGCCAATTCGTTTTCAGTTTAATTATTTCAACGGCGTGTGCTTTTCGAACCGCGTTTAAGAAATTATCACAATTAATAATGCTATCATTTTTTATTTATTTTCTTTTTATATCCATATGAGTCTGATGAACGTTTAAACTTTTCATACGAAAAAATTTATATGAATATGATTTCAACTGAACACGAATGGCTCAGATCCGAAACCTTAAATGCACATATGGAAACACCTACAGAACACGTAGCACGTAATAAGTATAACATCACCACTACAAAGCAGTAAGAGACGAATGGCTTAGGTTTATGGTAATTTTAAATAATGCCATAACCGCTTCTTACATAACGACCGATAATGATATTGGTTCTTGTTCGGTTGCTGCGGTCTGATGTTTACGTTATCAAAACTCTTTGAGTTTCCGTGAGTCGTTTAAAAAACACAGTGGCCATTGCGGTTTCCATTTCGAAATTATCGATAAAACTATGTTTTGTTTAAACATTTCAAACGAACAGATAAATCGTTTAACGATTTCAATTTAATATGAACCGTTCAAGTTCGTATTGTTATCAAAAGCTGTAAGAACACACGCAGAATGTGTTACATGTAAAATTATTCCCCGATAAATCACACATTCTTAAAGTTTAACGGAAAAAAAAAACTAAATCAACCAGGTTTGAATATGGATCATGTATATACATTTTTTGTTAATATACCGATGTGACGATGATGAATAAATAATGCTACGCGTTGTTATTTTTTCGATTTCAAATCTGTAATAGGAGAATTTTTTTAGCTCTATGCTCGTAACTGTATAAGACACTATGAGCAACGGTGTCGTAAGAACATTAGAACAAACTGGGTCCTGCATTAAGTGTTGATCGATCGGTACCAGGTTGATATGTGTGCGCGCATCAAACGATTTATTTTTTAAGTCGTGCACCCTTGCTCCAGTTATTTTTTCGAAACGATTAGGCATAATGATGGAATCGTTTTAAAAATAATACATCGTTCTCACTCAAAATTAATATTGTGTGAACAATACACAATCGATCGAAAACCGATTTAGAACATATTATTTTATGAAAAAAAGTATTTGACTGAAGCACTTGAAGGCCAGACACATTACGATTGTATTTTTGGTCTTCTGACTGTCGTTCTCTCTCTATCTATCTGGTACTCGAACACGTGCTATCATTATGTTGCGATGTGGTAATTAAAAGGAACAAAAAAAAAAATCAGTTACCGACGCGAAGCCCGAGAAAAGGATTATGTGTCATCGTCGGTTTCCGGCAATGTGTGTCGGCGCCGTTTTTGGATTTAAATTAAACGCGTAGCTGAAAACAAATAAAAAAAGAGCGGAGAGAGAAATCGTTTTTCCATATGCAGATGACACTGGCAATACGTTTTGAATAACGCCACGTGGTCCGCAATAACTCTACGAGCCCCGGACACATTTCTATTTTGGAAACAGAATTAAACGCGGCACGATTTTTGTTACCACCATATATGTCATAACACGTTATTAATTTTGGACACATGTTCAACTGGGTATACCGCCGTTGTACAAGTCGTCGGCGCCCATGGAACTCACAACAAGATCTCCGGTTCGGAAATATTGTCGATACATTATTGTTAATTTTTAATCACTGCACTGCGGTGTGACATGAAAATATGAGTAAGTTATGGGCACATGGTAGTAACTCTTTTGCGCACATTCAACATTTTTTACCTAAAAATTTACGACTCAATTGCGCACAACGGCACGCGCATATGTACTTAAATAAATTATCGGTCAATAAAATCAATGTAATGAATTAAAATAGAAAGTAAACGATACACGAAGAAGAATACTTACAATATATGTAGAATACAAATACAGTGAAACCTCTTAACGGACACCTCTAAATAGCAGGCACCTCTGAATAGCGGACGTTTTTATGAGAACGGGAACATTTTCACTACTTTCATGTAGGAAAATCCCTAAATACCGACCTAACTCTAAATAATGAACACTGTACATAGTATAACTGTGCTGTGCGTGAGTTTTATATTTTAGGGATTTTTGTCACTGGTTACTAGAATGGGTGTGCGCAATCGAGTTGTGTTTTTGTGCGCAAACGAGTTGTAGCCGGAAACAGAAACGTTTAGGGGAAGCAAAACCATAATAGCTGAATCTTGTGTGGATTTCGACCGGCATTAAAAAACATTGTCATCATCCGTTGGCCGAGGTCACGTCTACTTCCCAATATTTTATTCGTCAACGTACAGGACACAACGTTTAGCGAAGTCAAAGGTGGATTTATAATCGTAAATAATTTTGAATTTATAGTTTCATGATCTTCATGGTTTTTAACTAACAGAAAAGTATACTTCCCCATTAATCAGTAGCCATATTTAATATTTTCCGGTTATCCTGACTAGTTAGCAGTGTTGTGCTTAGATAAAAAAATTATCTAGACATAGATAAAATATCTGGATTTAAAATTATCTAGATATAGATAGATAAAATAATTTTATCTAGATATTTATATAAGGCCTTAACGTTTTCACCCGTTTGTAGGCGAACTATTTTGGTCTTGGGTAATGATTATATTATGTAACGATCAATTTCGAAAAAATAAAATATTTCAATAATAAAATAAAATTGAAAATCATAGACAAAATTATGCAAGATATGAAGACAGCCTGACGATAAACACTGAACACGTTGTGAATGAGAGTGCGCTGCATACCCCAAGATAACGTAACGGACGTTTCACGCTTAATATTTATTTTGTTAACAATAATATTATGTAGACACATCAAAGTACGAATTCATAGAATTGGGGTCCGGTAATAACAATTATTTAAAACGCATGATTACATGAACAATGGACATAATTTATATATAAATATTGAATTTAAGGAGGTCGAATGATGATGAAGAACAATCAATTTCTGTGTAGGTATAGCGTAATGCCTATTGTAATAATCCTATTTTCTTATCGACAATTATTTCTGTATTTTTAGTATTTATAAACCATCTACCGCGCAGCTGCAATAATAACTAGTTTAGATCTATGGTGCATTACCTCTGGTTCTAATATTATTGTAAATGCTCTTTCGACGTTCGTAATACCACAGAACCATAATAATACGGACATGAGAATTCCTCGTATGGACCATACTATGAAATTATAAATAATTCCCACCTCCTATGCAAATTATGTAGATAATAAATGTCTATATACTTAATAAATTGTCATTTAAATAAAACTATTTTAGAACCAATTTTTGCAAGTAAATATACAAATAAAATTTCTTATTTAGTTATTTATTTTATATTGAATGATACAATTGTAGATTAGTTATTACTAATGATCAGCTACAGATTTTGTGAATTATCTAGATAAATTTATCTAAGGCATAACACTGCTAGTTATTATCATTGAATTTACTTATTTGTACATTCACCGCAGATAAAATATTATCTTGATAACGCTGTAACAGATTTGATACTGTCAACAATTTCAGTATAAGTCAGTATAATTCAGTAATAAATCCGTGTGTAAATAAAGAGTTAAATGAATTTATCACTGTAGTATAATACAGCTATGAGAGTTGATAAAAATTAAAAATTGCAAATTGAATTTGATTACCATTATAAGTGCAGGAGATGTAATATAGCAATAAATGAATCCTCGGGGGACAACCTGTACAAGCAGGTATACATTTCGTTGATTTGATAGTGGACCGTTTAAAACTATAAACGAGATGAGTGACCATCCGATGATTAATAAAGTACAGCGTACCCTAGGTCACGTACATAGTTTATAATTATAATTGCAGCGAAACTATTCAATCGACTGATTCCGGGTAACGGACATAAATTATTTCAAACACTTTTGCGTGAACCGTGGTCAGAAACTGATGTTGCACAATATTCATTGATTACGGACTTGTTTAATGATATTCCGTTTGACCAGTTTTTTTTTTCATCGATATCGATAGAATCTCGTCAATACGTCAGCATTCGTTTTCCGGGATTGTTCGATTTCACTATTACGATGTGGAAATAAAATCAAACAGTATGGGTTAATATGTATATCGATGGTCATAATTTATCGGCCTGTTTATAGTGAGATTTATTGTTGTCGTTTTAGAATATTTACTAGAGTCAAGGTCATTGTCGAAAACATTTTCCAATAGAACTACTTGTTTTGATAGTAATTGGACTGATACTAAATAATTCCAACTTTGTAGTAAATATTAATCTAATCATGGTTTTTATTTTTTATTAAAGAAATACTTTTTTCATAAAAAACTAATGTTTCATAATAACATTCCAAATGGTTTTAGCTCAATAACTGTCAAATTATTATAGCTAACTATAATGTATACTATAAGCTATTAGCTATATTAACTGAGGTTATAACTTATAAATTACGAAACAAGTTTTATTTCACCTCGTGTTGCCGAAGTCGTATATTATAATTTTTTTTTTTTTTTTAATTAAATCGCTTTTTTTCAAATTTTTTAGTGTTGTAAATTCAACATAAAATAACCGAGCAAAGTATGTACACGTAATTAAAAAAAAAAAAAAAAAAAAATAACCATTAAAATATAAACGAAAATTAACAACGTACTAGTCTATCACTCTACTTTTCATGGTATAACAATATATTTTCAAAGGACCGAGCTATCACAATTTTATGAATATTATATGTTGATAATATTGTCGGCCTCAATATTATAATAGTTTACGGTGTTTGGTCAAGTACATTGCAATCGTGTTTAAACTAATTTGCACGAAAACGAAATATTACGCCCCGTGAGATATATAGTATTATCGGGTCCATTTTTTTTTTATATTCCGGAGTCACATTCTGAGCAAGTTTATTACAATTTATAATCAATAATTTTATTAAATTTAACGATGACTTTCAGACTCGGATTGCGGTTCAAGTTAAACGTATGTTAATTTGTATCATATGAGGGTTCGTGATCAAATACATAATTTAATCAAAAGAAAAACTTTTGTTGTTCCCGGCGATGAGTCTTGCAGCTACTATATATTTGTGTAACTTAAAAAAGGAGTGACGTCCTACGAGAGGCGAAGAGTACCAATTGCACGGATAGGAATTATATTTTTGTATTTGCAGGTTATAATATGGTATATGGCATAGGTATAACTATATACAACGTGGTCATGCTCGGCCACAGGATTTATTTCATTTATTACATTTTTTTCTATTCTATAAACATTTTTCTTGAGTTCTAACTTTATTCTTTTCATCTTGAATCAAACTTATTATTTTTTTCCGCTTCGCGGAGTACACCGACATCGCGCATACTTGAACTGCGTTGCTAACTTCTCGATTAATTTTAGATTCTACGGTACGCCACGTAAAAAGTCACTTGTGTACGTTTTCGGTAGAGTAAAGATGATATTATCATAACTCCAAAATCAAATCGCTTATTATAATTTATAAACACGATAATAAACGATTTATTTTCCGGTATCACTCGTGAGCACAAATGTAGATCAAAAAAATAAATAAATAAATAAATAAAAATATTAAAATATTAAAATCAATGGTACAATAACGTGTATACGCAGAGCAACGAGTGGCGTAGAATGAAACGCACCTCGAGATACAAATAATACCACGCACGTGTTACGTATAAATGTAATACGAGACGCAGACAAACGCGGAACGTACATGATGTTATTAAGCGCGAGCTCGCATAAACCCTACGGTAAGTCATACGTTTTGTACGAGAAAAGTGTTCCGAAGGACTCGAGCCCTAAAACCCCTTTCCATGTCTCTCGGGATAGGATGTGTGAGGAGGCTGCGGAGTCGGCGTACGAACGGTTCGGGTCCCTGACGAGCCACGTCGACCGAGAACACGAGTCGCGTACAGTTCGATCCAGTCGGTTGTCGAACAATACCAGTAATACGAGACCGCACGTACAACTAGCAACGAAATGAAATGGCATTTGCGTGGTCGCGATAAAACTTCGCGTACAAACGTGCACCGAGAGAGTGTGTGACTTACACGAAACGCGTTGTAATCGATTCGGACTGAGCGCATCGATCACATGGCGAGACCACCGCAAGCACATTATCGTAAAACGAAACGAGCGTGGTACAAGTAAAAAGCATAGTATTATCGTTCGACGGTTAACGAAAAAAAAATAAAAAAAAACGTACCGCGTTTATAATTACGTGGCATTATTTCCGTCTGCGGTCTACGCACTTATCGTCAGTGCATACCTGTGTGTTCGGACGCGTATTACGATATCGTTATTATTATCATTAGATATGTGTGCGGACGAGATGTACGCGTATGCCTACACGTTGCACTCACTCACACACGCACATGCATATATACGATACATATACACATACAAACACACACGTACCCTTGTGTTCATCATGGAAATCGCCCCGATCGTGTCTCCGCGAGTGAACGGATCACGTGGGTCCAATTTTCTCCCCCGTCGCACACGTACGCACGAACCCGGTACAGAACGCGAGTGCACGTACGAGAACATCATCGCACCGTCATTACGCGTAAAGTCCGTTCACGCGCGCACACGTAAGGCACGTCCGTACACGCTGCGGAGAGGTAGCGAACGGGTGGGGCGTTGATCGCTGTTGTTTCGGGGCGCTATGCTCGTTATCCGCTGACTGGGCGAAAACCGCAAGACGACTTCGCGCAGGTCATCGGTCGTAGCCGACCGGGTCGGTGCGACGGGACCTCGGTGGAGCGACACGACTCCTCGGAGAGAAAACGATCCTTTTCCGGTCGCCCCGGTCGAAGTAACAACGCGGGACCCATCAGAAAACGTAACGCGCACAACCTAACGCCCGTTGTACGTTGGACCGTTGTTTTCGATCGATATGGGGCCGGGCAAAAATAGAGCACTTGGCAAAATCAAATTTTGCCACCTCTAAAAAAAAAAAACTGAGATCTTTTTTTAACTTAGCCCCTCATCCTGTTTTTCATGTGACCATTATCTACTTAAAAAAATTAAATTTTTTATTTTACGTATACAATTGTATGTAAAGATACTTAAAAATTATTTCTATAATTATTACTCAAAACCCATCACTAATACGACAATTGGAAATCGTTGTGTGGTTGTTTATAGTTTCGAAATAATCGAAAACGCCCAGTGCAGGCCTTAGTATAAAATACTATAGTAACTTTAGACGATATTATTTTATTATATAGGTAAGTGGCTTTCACGAATTAATTAATTTAAATATTTTTCTTATAAATGTTAATTTGTTAACCATTTATTTTCGATTTCTAAAAAAAAAAAAAAAATAAAACACCGATAAAAATAAAAAAAATGTTCGAGTTAATTTTGAAAATTCCGCCCCTACTAAAGTGCCACCCTAGGCAGGTGCCTAGCTCGCCTATACCTTGAACCGGCCCTGGATCGATATCAACGGCGTTGAGATCGTACCGATGCTCTTAAGACGTCTGTTTGAAAGCAGTTTTAAATCAATTCTTTTTTTTTTCTTTACTAAGCTGTAAAAAACTTAATAGACACGAGTGATCGATGGATTCAAGTCGCGTTTTCACCGTAAAACTCACAATGAAGTACAATGGTGGGCGTGCACGTGTAAAGCAGTATTCGAGTGGTGGAATAAAATTTCTATAAAAAAAATTTAACGTAACAATAACGATTTCTCTTTTGCGAGACACACATTTTTTCTAAGCCCACTGACCAATTTTCTTTTTTTTTTTTTATGTGAACATCTTATCTGTGCGGTACGGGACCGAAGCCGACTATTGTGGTGACGACGCATCGATGTGCACCGCTTTCGGCCCATCCGTTCAATCACATAAATCCCCCTCTCCCTCACCGGGCTATCAGTTTGCTAGTTGTAGACTGTGTTCACAGCATGGGGCGGCAAAACTGTTTACGGTATCTTAACCTTTATGCGACTGGAAAAGTACCTGGGTATCTTTAGAATTTTTCATTTTATTTTTCTTCCGAATATATAGTATGTATGGTTAGTTATTCCATAATATCTCTAAATAGCATATTTAGCTAACTAATTTATATTTTTTAAATGGAAAATATTTAATATATTAAACTTAAAATAAAGTTGTACATTTTACACATTTTAAGGACATCACAAGAAGTAGTTTTTTTCCCAGTCACATAAACATTAAACGCATTGGGTCCAACACTTATTCGAGTATTATATTTTTAGAACATTCATTCTAACTAAAAACTAGGCGGTCTACATTTCTAACTGCCATGCTGGAAAGAGTTGATGCTGAAGGTTACACCACGAAGCCGCGTCAAAAATTCTGTGACGCGTTTACGCGTCGATGGCATTAGACGCATAACTTCGTTGATCAATAAAATTTTATTATATTCTGTTATTATTTCGTACAGTTTTTTCGATCATTGGTAGCCTTTATCTATATTAAATACTTGTACTAGATACTACTTAATATATACTCATGTAATAAATAATAATTAAACCGAAATCAAATAAATCGCCGTTATTATAGTCCGTCTCGCGCGTAACGCAAAATAAAATGAATGAAATAAATCGTTCAAGTCAGGCCGTCGGAAGCGGAAGGTAACGGGACCATTTTGCCTCAGGCCCCAGTCTAGAAAAATTAAAGTATTTCTCTTTTTGAAATATCAATAAATTTAATTAAATAAAATTAACTTTTTAAAAACTTTTTTATTTATTATAGTTATTGGCGGAGTGGGATAAATTATATCGTTTTATCGACATTTACGTAGAAATTCCTTTTTGTAATTATCAGTGCGACAACATTCAATTTCCAATTTTTTATGACTGTTTAAAAATTATCTAAGAATAAATTAAAGTGTGGTGGTTGGTAATACATTTTTAAGAAGTTACTAAAAATGTAATTCATTGTATCAATGTATTTAAATTACCTTGATTGGTTGAAGTTTGGAAAACTATATTTACCCTATTTCTTAAGAAGCCTCCGACTTCATTGGTCTTGAGTCCTAAAAGTCCTTAGGATGACTATGCGTCCAAACAGTATAAAATTAGTCATTTACATACATACATACGAGTAGTTCTTAATGTGTACATTTTGAAGTATTAATATCACAAAAACTAAAATCAACGATTAAATTAAATTTATAAATTATTGAACTTGATGTTTTCAATTTGAGTTCACGTTAAGACCGGGTGAAGTACATATGCATCAGGAGTCATTAATTCCAATCGCGAGCAAAAACGCATAGTTTTGACCTTAACATGGATGAGCTTGGGACGAAAGTAAAATAGAAAAATTGAAGCACTCACAATTGTCGTGTGTTGATGTAGAAATGGTTTTGATACGTCACACTCCTAGAACGCGTTAAATAATCCGCTCCTGCCGCGTCCAGACCAAGAGCGTCCGAAATTACGTCTAAGGAACCTTAATACGTTAGGCGCCGACAGAGACACGCACATCTCATCCCTCTCAGTTCGACGAAGACAATTTTTAAAGCCTTTGTAATTCAATCAAAAAAATGTACTGAGACCAATTTTAAATTGATAACAACCTTAGAATATTCTACAAAAGTTAATTAAAATTTATTCATAGTTAAAATATTAAGTATTCACAAATTTTTCTCAATCAATAAAACATATAGTGTATAATATACTTGTTAAAGTATTCGTCCTATTTTAACCAGATGCTAACATTATATAACATTAATTGTGTCTTAGTAAATGAAAAAAAAAGTTAGTTTATGTTAATGGCTATATTCCTAGTTAATAGCACTTTAATTAAGAGTCTGTATGTCGGTGATTTTATTTTAGTTTAATTTTATATTATTCATTATTATTTATTTTAACATTAATTACAAATAAAGTAATAATAAGTTAAAAGTTAAATAACAACATTTTGAAATCATTGTATTAATTTCCCATTATTATTATTATTTATTATTTTATTTTTTGTAATTTTAATATCATATTTGCAATCTATATTTATATTTATAGAAAACAGTTTCTTCTCTTTTTTTCAAATTACGTGTAATGCAAAAAGATGTATTTTATTTTATATTATTTTAAGTGTTATATAATACAATTGTTAACCCTCTACTCCATCACAAGTTAAGGCTTAAAAGAGTAGATATATTATTTATTTATATGCAATAAATTTTATAATGAATGAAAAAACAAACAAAAACAATAGAAAAATATTTGTATACATTTTAAAAAACATTGCAGAATAAAAACGTTCATAAAAAATCGAAAGAAAAATAAAACGATCATTCAAATGAAATTTTTTGGAATGTTGTATTTAAGCGACGGCCTCATATACATTAACTTACCTCTATAATATACATTAACTTTAAAGTAAACTTAAAAGTAACTTAAAATTAACAAAAAAAATTTTCCGCATTTCAAGATGGTAATTTTATAAAGTTATTTAATTATGAAATTAAAAAAAAATGTATCGAAATTATTCATATTTCAATGAATAAGGACAATGCTAATTTTTAATGAAAATACAATTGAGTAACTAACCGCTAATCTTGAATATTTTATGCAATATTTATATTTTATACTGTTCAATGTGTCTGCTTTTAACAGCTATAAGCATTTCAATTTTAAGCCCAGAGTCATTGTAACGAAATTAACGTGTCATTTGGTATACCATTTTGACACTATTAATCATGGCCTTACGAAGTTCTTGAAATTATATAAGAAGAATACACAATATATTTTTGGAAGTTTTTATATTTTGAAAAAAAAATAATGAAAATGCATTGATATTAAATCTGACGAACGGTCTGACAATGTTTTTTTGTCAATTCTCATGGAAATTATTATCCAACCTTTCTTTAGCATTTCAAACATAATGCGCCAGAACAAATTAAATTACAAATTTGTTGTGTTTTTGAAACTATGAATTTCTTTTGTTTATTGAGAACTGAATCAATTTTATACTTCGCATTTTTTCGATTTTTATAGTATTATTGTCATGCAAATTTACAAAATTAATATTTTGAATTTTTAGAAAAAATAAAAAAAAATTTAATTTTTTTTTTCTTGAAAGTTATCATAAGATATAAGTCACTGTTAAAATGCTAAATAAAAAAAAAAATAAAAAAGCCTTCTCAATTATTTATTATCCTGAGTTATAAAGACTGACTACAATAAATTAACGCATTGTATAATATATTTCCTATGTGGTTTTCCATCGTTCTTCTACGCTAATATAATAATAATTACACATGTCGAGCCGCTACTATTATACACATACTATATGCAGTAAGTATAGATACATCCCCCAACTAAATGTAAAACGATATGATTTACATATTATATTTACATATTGAAATATAATCGTATTATGTTTGATACTGCATTTTCGTTTCATCTGGTATTATGTTGTCGTTCACATCTATAATTCTTTTTATCTATAATATCTTTGCACTCTACATCGATATTTTATTCACCAATTCTAACATACTGTACATGCATATATGCGTGTATGTATTTCAACTCGAGAAAGCAACATCCCCATAATCCGATAACTTGATGAATTCATTGTTGATAATTCAATTATACACCATGAGTGTAATTTATACAGGATACTGTTATATTTATTATTATTAAAAATTAAAAATTTTAGTAACGTTAAATATGGATTTTAAAACTTAAATAATAATCATACGCCATAAATGTTTAATTAAAGCATTGACGGCATATTATATTCTTGTGTCAATCAATTGATCTACGATTATTTTTCAACAATTAGTATAGAATATATATTGAATAAAATCCGACATCCATGCTTAGCATAAAATTGGATCTTCCGACAAAAGACCATCGACCGATTTAAATCCAAAACAACTCTGAATATTATTAACTGAAAGATAAATTAACATTGTAGGTACTGTTAGAGTAAGTACACAATTTTAAAGTGAATTATAAAACAATAAATACTTATTTATAAATAGGTACATACACATCTACATTTATATTTGTAATCAGAAAACCATAAAATAACCCTTTTTGACTATTTTCAACCCTCTTTAGATCTTCACAGATGTTAATATATAAGAGCAACATTTTATCAACATTTTTGATGTGAAACATCTATAGCCGCACGTAAAACCGATTTCTGGCGTGGCGACGCGTCGCCATGCGCAATCGACTGTTCGATTCTCTCCCACTCGATCCTTTAGTGTATACTCCGTAGTGTATACAGTGTTGTTTACTACATTACACATAACCTGTGTTTTACTTGAAAACAAATTATTTTTGATGTGAAACATCTAATGGCGCGGTACGGTAGTGAGACCGGCTGAAGCGTGGCGACGCTCCACTCGTGATTCGTCGGCTCAACTCACCGAAGTCAGGCGATTTCCTCTCTAAACGAGCAATGTCGGCGTACCCATATAATATGTACACCTAAATTGTTACGTATATGTATAATATGTTGTTTTAAACTAATATATATATGTATCGTAATAATATATAATATACGCATATCGTATATAAATATTATTTTCTATTAAAATATGAGTGACAGTGAAAATATAACGAAAATATTGGAACGAGTTCACGACAATAATTGCCGTACCACGCGCCGTTCTTAGTCGTTTTCATAATTGAATGTATTTTTATTGTTTAATAATTGTAACACGTTTACTACAAGCACACTATCTTCTACCTGATATTTATTATATTTGTAATTATTTTAAAAATGCAAAAAGATCAAATAATAGACTTTTTATTAACTAGTGGTTAATTAAATATGTAATACTGTAATATAATTAGTTTTTCAATAAAAGGGTTTTTCTTGTTCGTTGTTGTATGGAGCTTATGTTAAATAATTTCAAGTCCCCCCAGAATATTAACTCATAAGCCAAATACTAATAAGTAATTAATTATTTTATTTATACTAATAAATGCTTTATTAACTCAATGATCTAAATGGATGCTTATTATTGTTGAAGCGGTTATAATAAAAATTATTACAAAAAGAAAATTGTTGATTTTTCACATCTGCTAGACGTCCCGCGATGGCTCTTTTTAAATAAGAAACAATTGATTCATATTTACACAAACATTAGATGGACAACTTCAGTAAATATGCTAATGATCTATTAAATATAAGTTATAATATAAATCTTTATCCATCACTATGATTTTTTTTTTTTTTTTTTTTATAGTTTTGAACAAAATTAAGAAGTAGAAAATCAAAAATATTAAACTTCTTCAACATATTCTCTAACTAGTACTAAGGGCCACTCTTCAAATACATAGTATAACTTAAAAATTGTTTATGTTATTAGTGGATCCAAATGAAACTAAATATTATTTTTTCTCAATAGTAAAAAATTGAAGGAGAAGCAGTGTATTGTTTTGATTAATGTAATACTTATATAATAAATAATATTAACATTTTAAATGCTGATAAGACTTTTTGTTTGATTGCGCACAACTAATTTCGGTAACAGACTCGAAATGTTGTAATTGTCGATTGTAATTGTGAGTTTATCGGTGGTTCATAAGGCGTGAAAAAATCGGTTCGTTTGAAGTGCTTAACATTTCAATCATAATGGGTGTTTTTATTAGTTAATAACTATAGCAAATAATTATCAAGTATTATTTGAATTCATATGAATTTCGAGTGAGTATATTTTTAATATCGTTCAATGTATTAACAGTTATTATATTTATCTCAAGGTAAAAATCTTAATATTTTTTTTAATTTAAATATTTCATCATGATCTATGCCAATAAATGTCTAACATTTATATAAAATTTAGGTAACCATCAATGTCAATTTGTTTTGTTTGTAACCTTAAAAAGTTATGATACTTGATCATAGAATAACAATAAATGTCTAAAGACAATTATACAAATTACTTACCATAAAAATATGTTTAATTGCAATATTACATATATAAATAACTATTAAATATGTTTAGTAATTATGCTGTTCATCAGTGGCGCATACAGAAAATATTTTTGGGGTGGGTTATTATGGACAGAGTTAAATTACCATTGCTCTATAAGAATTACTAACAAGACACAGTAGGTACTTATCTACATTTCATTTATAGAATGTCCTAAAACGATTTGATGTTCGACGCAAATTCTAAATAAGCATAAAAGCACCATTAAAATATAACATACGTTTAAAACAATTTTTAAGTTTTTTAAAACATTTCGGGGGCTGTAGTTCACTAGGCCTCCCCCTATATATGCCAATGCTGTGCATAGTTTATTTGTAATATTTCTATTTTATAGGATGAAATGTTATTGTATTGACAAATTTGAAACTAGTACCTGTTAAAAATGCTGTCGAATTAAAGCAATATATTTTTTATTTAGAACGTTATAATTGCTAAGTAAATAGAGTGGAAGTTAAATAAAATTCGATGAATACTTATTGTAAAAACAATGTCTATAAAATGAAGTAAAAGACCTGAACATGCTAAAAATATCATAAAAAAAAAAAATAAAAATAAATAAAAACAATTAAATGGGCAAGCGAAATTTTGTGTTTTTGAATATTAATTGTTGATGTATAAATCGTGTTTTGTATTAATTGTGAAAGCACTCAGTAAACTTAGAACTAGCATCGATTTGGTTTTCAAACAATATCAATATAGTTATAGAATGTGTACAAAAAGTTTATGTCTCGTACACATTTTATCATTGGATGTGTTCATGTAATTAATTTCCACAGCTTCAACCCTTTTCATAGCTGACAGATCTCCCCTCTTACGTTGTACCCAAAGAACAACCGACGCTTTGCTACACATAACATATTATTAATTTATAAAATTTAATTAATTAATTTTTTTTTTTAACATTATCACCCGCTGATACGTCTCTACTTCGTAATTATACGAACGCGTTTGACATTTTTTTTTTTTTTTTTTTATTATGTTTTAATTGCCCGCAAGTAAACATCGCACAATGTCATTCGGTACACGAATACAACATCGTAAACTTATCGAACCTGGGGAACCCATTCGTCTGGATACTATAAAAATGCGTGAATTAAATTTGTACGAAAACAATCGAAGCGTATGCGCTCTATAGTTCTAAGTGTATAAATTATTTCGCCGTTGAACGTAATTTTACAATATTAATAAAATCCATCATGATACGTATACAGCTCATCGAACACCGGCGAACGTGCACGCCGACGCGTTGACGGACTAAGAGGTGAGTGTCACACTGTTATGTTTACAAGCTTTGACGAATCGTGTACATTTGTTCGCCGTGTGATTATTTCCTACGAAAACCCATGTTTTCCCGACTGCGGCATTTTATTTCGGGTACTACTGTTTTCCTGTTCATACTTTTGTAATGGGGACACGCTCAAGGGTAGGATCATAAAGTGTGCCGGACACATTTGGAGAGCAGTGGGCCAAATTGAGTCGACTGCAACGAAACGGAAACCCGATAATGTCGAACGCGCTGCCGGCAAAACCACTCTTTCCACTAGATCACGTTTCTGAACTGTAGTTTTGATGACGTTGAATTCGATTCATATATTTATTCGATCGAAAATATCGAATCGGTATTGTTCCGTTAAGTATAGTTCCGAAAACATGAGCTCCGTACACAATGCGTACGGACATTTATCAGACACATTAGATTCATCGAGACGACGTTGCGTATAGCACGGTTGAGTTAAAGTGGAAGAGTCAAAAAGTCAATTGCTAATAAGAGCGGTCGAATGTTATTAGTATTCATATTCAAGAATCCGTTTAAAACGGTCCGTACATTTTTTCACCCATACTTACGATGACGTATATCTAATTATAATATATTATTTAATTGGTGTTGTGGGCTGCAAAGATACGGCGTTGTACCCATAAACGTGGAAAAAAATGTGGCTCCTTCGCATAATATCAGATTAATTCAAATTGTTAACTTATTTATGATTATCCGAGTAGGAAGTATTAGGCTCGAATGCAAATGCATATTTTTAAATATCCCACTTGGAATTATACGGGTATACCACCAATAGAAATTTCGACGTCTCGCAACTCGTGGACTTTAATGGAAAGCGCGATTTTCATTTCGTTTACTTATAATCGGAATTTTCATCAGCACCAACAGTAGACCTCGACTTTTAAGCATAATGCTCGAATTCAAACAAAAATTACTCAAAAGTTATACATTGAAATTTATTATTTAACTTTTTCAATGTATATTTAAACTGTACGTTTTCAAGTGTGGTAGGAATTTTCGTTTAGCGTTAAAACGGTGTTTATGAAGTCGTTAAGAGAACAATTAATATGAAAAAGCTAATTAAAATTGGTTGTTTTCCGTCTTGTAGAGATAACGAAAAAACTAAAATTGAGTGGTTAAAATTAAAAATATGCGGTTTTTTTTTTTCACGGGGCACTGTGGTATCAACAATACGTTGACCGTCACTACGGCACTTCACATAAAGCGTGTAGTGGTGGGTTGACGGTCGAAAGCTTGCTACCCTAATCCGTAGGTGCGAGTTTCGAACTCGATGTCACATATATATCAGACGGTTACTAGTATTGTTTTCGTCTTGGGCTAACATATTTTACCTAAGTGACGAAAGAACATTGGCAATACGAAAATAACCGAAAATGGAAAATATTATCGTTTCATCATGATTCGTACAGAACTTTTATAAAAATAATACGAATCAGTTACATTATTGAATTCAAAATTTGAATACTAATATCATGCATCTAATGATTTATTTACGTGAATAAGTAAAAGCCACTTTTTAACCAGTACTTTACATTTGAATAAGAAGCGTTGTAGCAAAACATTTTTCTGCGATTGGAAATTTCTAAACACACCACTGTTCGTTTGACTTTTCGATTATGAAAAACTTGATTTTGAGGATTACACTTTTGGCCTCATGCAATTGAAGTTTCAACTTTTTTTTATTAATATTGGCTTTCTAAACTTGGTAAAAGTTTAAGAGCTATTACACAATTGATGATCGAATTTCATCATATGAATCTCTACCACACGAATGAACAAAATCGCTATTCGAAATAAATATTATTTTTATCAAAACTATTAGATAACATACTTAGAAATTACTAGCTTTTCACTCATGAATTTTGATGATTAATAACAATTATTACATTTTTTTTAACAGTGTTTTTTAGCTATCAAAGAAACCGTGTATACTGAAATTCACCGTAGGAACGATACTATATATGTATATAACATAGTAAGTAATAATATTATATTGATATTTATATGCACTGGTATGAGTTTGGTATGTACTTGAAATACATTTATGCTCCGCCAGTGAACGGCTGGATATTATATTTATTTTACAGGTATGGTGTGAATCCGATAATACAGTATTGTACCAGATATTTTCAACCCGTTAATTATGTACGAAATCAATAACGGTCAACGAAATTGTGTTATTTAGTAAATGCATGTATAATAAAACTATATTATAGACAATGTGTTCCTCGCGTTAAAACTATTAGCGTTGCTAAGTAACAGGAACAAAAGAAAAAATAATGCCAGAGGAAGAGTGACTATTCAATGGTCCGTATATAGAAATCAACTTCATACTACATCAAGTGAAATATTTGTTATGAGGATGATTCAAAATTATACGTTTTCTACTTTTTCTATTTGCCCGGTAGTTATCTCAACATCTCGTCAAACGATTCATAGAATTTAAATCGCACTCCAATACAAAACGTACGTACTTCAATAATTATTATTTATATTGCGATACATGATTCATATGGAATATAATTTCGTAATTGTAATCATAATGTACAATGTAATATATTTGAAATTTTTCAAATCAAAAAATTCTGATAAAATAATTTCAATCCTACCACTATCAACAATCTCAATGTTATGTTAGAAAAATAACTTCGTTGCCACTGTGAAACCATGTAAGATGCTTGAAATAAAAACAAATTCCGTTGACTTTTAGAAAATTTAGATTATATGTGTTTAGAATAATGATATTTTAAAATAATAAAAATATGCTAAGAAAATCAACAAAAAATATAGGTTAGTTAAATATGCGTCTAATATTACGATATGCAAAATTCCTAAGGTTTAGACTAGTTTAAAACAAGGAATGAAATCAACAATTCGTATAATAATATACAACACGTACTCTTGGTAATGTGTGTAATAATAATGGTTGTGTAATTTTTTTTTTGTCATTAACAAAATGTATAAAAAACGTAAAACGTGTACTAGTAGTATTTTATCTATTTATTTTTTCGTCATCGCCTCAAATGCTTTTATATCATATCCGTTGACGGAAGAAGGGATACCAAATTCAACGGAAAAAAAAAGGCCATCAAACATGAATGGAAAAATGGGAAGACGTATTTTTCAATAATGATGACGACTATATTATTAATATTATAAATCGTCCGGCGCGCAGTTACTTTTTGTCGCGCGGTCGTGTATCGTCCGCCGTCGGTCCTCCCTGCAGGTAGGTATAACCTACAAGCTAGGCATAATGTCGTGTCATAAAATATACGTTGTTGAAGGATGTTTTTTCCTTCGACAGGGATTTCGCCGAATTTTTTTTTCCAATGACGACGCGCGCATAAATTACCGCAGGCTCGATCGCAACGACTCGTTCGACGTGATCCCAAGTACGACGGTAAAAACGGTACGCATTTTAATAGCGCGACATCCGACTGCGATGTATTTGTCTATTGAAAAAATCGTCCACCGTTTTCGCTGCATCACGTGCGAATACACGTTTTCACAACGGTTTTTCTGCGACGAGTTTTTTTTAATAAACCTCGACCGCCGACGACCCGTTTAACGTTCCGAAACCGAACCGGCAAAACGTCCAATACAAAAAGAGCGTTTCAATGTTGTTCGCGCGCAACATCTCGAACGTTCGGACATTCGAACATCGTTCGTCGTACAGCGCTCGTCGGATGCCGTTTCGAACACGCGTTAAGAGGATCCCACTACTCGTGTCTTCGACGAATATCCATGAATACTCAATCGGCAAGTTACACAAATAGCCAAGTATACCGATCCCATAATACGTTTCATATCCGTCGTCATAAGCTCAATTATTCGTGATAGTCATGTACCACTAGTGACACCACTTTTGACAAAAACTAAACATTCATGATGAACAATCATTTTGATAACATTTTGCTATATGCATTGTCATTTTCTATATTTAAAAATGTTGATTATTATTTTATTTTATAATATTATTTATGTGACCGTTAACAAATTAGTAATTACAATTAATTAATTGATAATAAGACTGATAACTGATAGCAATAAACAACCGAACGGCAAATATTCGTCGTGTCGTGAGAATGTACCAACCAACATTTATTTCGGTAATTAAATTGTCTTTGACTCGTGTCACTTTTACCGACAATCCGCGGGAAGGTGGTGAATAACGAATACCGAATACCGAATATTCGCCCAAGTACTCCATTCCCACTACTCGGTGAGTATCCATGAATACCAAACATTTGTCAAATATAAGAATCGTGGGATCCAGGCGTTAAGTGCGCGGGAGTGTCCGATATCGGCCGAATGCGTCGAGAACCGATCGCGGTCCTGTTGAAACGAACCTGTAAAACGTACAGTGCACGTAAACGTAAACGGTTTCCTGAGCACTTTCTAACGTAAACGTGTAATGTGCACACGAAACTAATACTGTTATAATATGATAGCGTGTACGCGCATACCTAACGCTGCGGCAGTCTACCCAGTCAAAATTATCGTCTTCGGACTTTTCCGTCTCCACCGCACGCGCTCTTTATCCTTTTCACTCAGTAACTGACATCACCCGTCTCTCTTACTCTCCTCTCCACAATATCTCTCTCTCTTTCCTTTTTCTCCTTCACCGTCCTCCTTTTTCCTCCCGTCCCTCTCTCACTCTAGCGAGCTACCGAAGCCGAAAAGTCGAGGGGCATTTCGTGGCGTCGTCGTCCGACCTCGAGTTGATAAATGACGTTAATAGCAAAGACGCAGCACGGTATTTCTTCCGCTCTCGCCCTCTTACGCACCCCGCACCACCACCACTGCTGACAAGTTTACGGGTCTGAGCTGCAGGACGATAACACCCAAACGAATTTCCCCCCTCCCGCTCCCGCTACCAACGTTTCACCGACCGTGCATCGCGGTATACATTAATATTCAGACACCCTTCGGGGCCGACGTGATCCGACGGACAACAAATCCTTCAGTCCTTCGGCACGCGCACGCACACGCACAAGCAAGCGTACAGGGTGTGTCACGGAGACCCGCGTAATTGTTCGATGGCCTTATTTCGATCGAGCTACGCTGAAAGTTGTCAAGTCCCCATAGTGCACCCCGTATAGGATAAACGTTGTTCGTCGTCTCGGGCGAGTGTGTAGGTGGAGATATTTTGTTCCCTCTCAAAACCTTTTCCCTAATCGTTTTCGCGGTTCGCAGACCTACGCTCAAGTCTTTTCTCCGAACCCTATACGATTCCATATTACGTTTGCAGTGGCTTTTCCTGTGCGTGCAGGCAAACAATAATAATGATAATAATAAAGCGTGGTATGTGCACATTATACGACCGGTATTGAAAAATTCGGAATGAGAAATGTTCAGAGAACGCGCACACCCGGTCGTATCGCGTCGGCGGGTGGTTATAATATACTCTCAACCGTGCTGCGACCGTCAATTTTAGACAATGATATCGGTCCATGGTTTATATATTGGTATACGCGATAAGGTTTAACCCTGCGGTAAATTAATATACTGGTATTTCACAGACTCATCTAAGAGGCGGTGAGAGAGAGGGTACGAGCGGTTCAATTACCACGCCTCCTCATAACGACTTTTTTCGAATCCCACTTTCCGAACGCCCCTGGAACCCGATCGAACCACTGCCGCAGAAAATCTATAACCGTTCTACTGCATGCCCTTGCGATATGACACCACAAGTGCTCCATCGACGTCGGAACGTTTATTTCGGGTGTGACTAAACAGTAGATATCTTGTGCCCACCTTATGGATTTACCAGCTAACGTACGTAGGGGATGATAAGAAGACGAAATTCCTTTATCGTGGAAAAAAAATCAAGGAAAATCCTTCGTGTATTGTATATATGCTATCGTAATTAGCACCGACCGATTTGATTCGGTTTACGATGAGAAAAAAAGAAAAAAATTGACGGATCTCATTCGTTCACGGCGCGTATTCGATCCATGAGAAGATGGAGAGCGATTTTGTGGCGGACACTTATGAAATCACTCTCGTTGTAGGCACGTAAATAATACGTCGTACCCGTAAATACATATTTTTCCTTAATACAGAAAAAACATAAAATGGCTATCCTTTTTTTTTTTTTTTTTTATCGGTATATACTCAAAAACTATCGGGTAGATTTAAATGTGGTTTTTTTTTATTCTACAAGTCAGGGATAGGCAACTGACGCCTCGTGAGCCGTATCCACCTCACATACTTTTTTATCTAGCTCGTGCTACATTTTTGAATCACTTCATAATATTTCAGCGTTTATTGGTATTTTATTTTATCGCGTTGAAAAATGTAAATATAATATTTTTCTCTAGTATTGAACTGCAATTATGTTATTAAATGTTTAAATATAATATATATATATATATTTCTATAGCTAAAAGAGCTATAGGTATTGTATTATTTCATTCGTTAAACTACATTTTATAAAACAAATGCTGACTGTCAACTAAAATTATTTATTTTTTATTTTGTGTTTTCTTTACTCTGACCCGCCAGATTTTTAAGTTCTATAAATTGTTCCTCCAGTTACTTTGAATTACCCATCCCTGCTATAGGTAATAATTGTGTATACATAGTTATGCGTTTCAAGTATTTCAGAGCGAGATTTTTCAATCACTCCGTGCACACGATCCGTACGCAACAACATCCAATTGGTCGTACACCCGGATTCCACTTTCACTTCTGCATTCGTTCCGATCAAGTTGCATACAGATTCGTTTGATCATCGTGCCAAGTACAAACGTCCGCGTATACTGTGCATTCGATAAAGCGTCTCCGCCCAAACGTTCTCACTCTGTATTATCATACGTAAGTGTTAGTGTTAGCGTCGTCGCCGTGGTCTTTTCAAGATCTACGACTAAACGATACGAATTTTCATAACGGCGATTATGCAGCTACTGCACGTCGGCCTGTACCATTACGTAAATATCTCCATACTAACAACATTAAAATAAATAAATAAATAAATATAAAACAGTTTTTTTTTTCATTTAGATATGGAAAAACTCATACTATCGTCGGCTGCTAGTTGTTTTATTGTTATTGTATTATTCAGTAATACATCAATCAAGATTTCCGACTTCGCGTTTCGGTGACAAGTCCACGACTATATCTATAAATCTCGTACACACGATTATACGATTTTACGTGTGCGTATCCCAGCCAAACAGTCCTCTGACCTTTGTGTTCTGGAAAAACTTCTAAGCGATTTCACCGGTTAGAAAAACAGACTTCAAGAGAAAACACCGTGCCGATGGATTTTTTTGTGTCTTTTGTGTGAATTTTCGATGTGTCCGAATTTCCGAAAACGTTGTGCAATATGTTATATATGCTGCGTGTATATATATATATATATATATATTGAAAATACTATGATCAGAAGAATTGAATCGCCGTTCTTCTAACAGTACTTTGTCCCCGATCCACCATTTGCAACATAACAATTTCAAATCTACGCGAATTATTTTAAATCATGGCGTGCTGACGATGTATGTTCCCTGAGGCACGTTACAAAGGGAGGCCCGTTTCTCGGGTAGACGCAGCTGTACGAGTCGGACGAATACGTTTGCAATACACGATTGGTTGGGCTCAATGTTTTGCGTTATAATCGTTATAAAATCTTATCGTCGGTTGTTTTACTATTAAACACGAAACATTCAGTTTCGTATCAATATTGGTTTTATAAAGATCTTAAGTGCGGAAAACCAATTAGTGTTCGTTGATGAGGAAGTTGGCGGAATGGTGCTACAGTATTATAATGTTGCGCAACAAGTTTAAATACGACACCTTATAGGCGACCCGTCTGAAATATAATAATTGGTGATTTTAATCAAATAACGAGACATTATTAACGTGCCAGTAATAAATATTGTTTTGAAGATGAATTTTCAAATAACAATTATACGAAAATAAATTGTTTAAAATGAATCTTATAGTTTTATTGGTGGGCATAACGTGTTGTTGTGTAACATTGAGATGAATTTAATATAGAATTCGCATTTAACGACTGGTGGAAATTAATTTAAAATTTAAATTTTAAATACATAAATTAAAGTAAAATTATACGAAAAGCCAACCGAAATAAATATTCATGTTTACTTTTTGACAAAATGTTTTGAATTAAATCGAAATCCGAGTGGGAAAAAAGTGAAAACGAAGGGAAATAAATGTCAATGTTTTCACGTGGAGTGTTCGTTAGTGGTTGCCGCTGTAAAAATGTCGACATTTTCGTTGATGGATTTACGAAACTACGAGTAAGTGGGACCCGGCGTACCTAAGTGCGTACAACGGTCGCACAACCATAACGAGCCGGTAATACGTTTTCGCTCTGAAAATATAATTACAGCGTTAAACAGTGCACGGTTCCTCATTACGGCGGAAAACAAATCTAAGCAATGAAATCGCACCCGGTTTTAATTAAAAAAAAAAAAACAATAAAAACATTCCGACAACGATATCGTCAGTAGGTGGTACGATTTGCATTTGGCGCACGCACGCACGACACAAATACGTCATAACATCGTCTAATTATGTTTTATGGGTTCGTGTATCTTGAACGTTATATTCTTCCGTCCGTTATCGTGAAAATCTACACGTGTTGTGTTATCTATTTGTTTCTCTTCCGCTCAAAAGTAACGACCCGTGACTAACCCGCTCGCGTTATCACACGGTGTTTGTTATAAAAAAAATAAATATTTGAATAATCGCGTGCGCAGCGTACACGCTGCAGCGGCAAGGCCGTCAAAAATAGTGAAAATAGTGCTCTACGCAAAATTAAATTTTGCCGGTTCCAAAATTGAGCTCTAATTATAACTTAGCCTCTCCCTCTATTTTTTATGTGACATATCTATATGAAAAAATATTTAAATTGTTTTCCTTATTCATGTACAAAGACTTAAAATCTATTTCTATAATTATTACTTGGAACCCATCACTATGGCTGTCACGGCTATCAGAAATCATGAAAGTAATTATGTAGTCATTTTTATTTTTGGAATAATTGAAAACACCCACCATGGGCCTTAATATAAAGTAATATAATAATTTCAGAAAATATTTTTTTAAAATATAAATAAGTGGTTTTCGTGGATGAATTAATTTTAACATTTTTCTCATAAAAAAAAAAAAAAAAAAAATGTACCAGTCAATCTCGAAAATGCCACTTTAGGCAGGTGCCTAGCTCGCCTACACTTTTAGCCAACTTAATACCATGAGAAACCGTGATCTTGTCCGGAACGAAACGTCGATCTTCATAGCCATATTCATCGGATTTCGTAGGAATGGTAGTGCGAGCGCCAAAGCTAACGGCGCGGAACCCACGGGCCGCGCTGCAAGTAGGCGAATTGGTGCGATTAATTTTAATTGAATTGAAATTATTGATGTATTAATAATAATACCTAAACAATTTGGATTGTTTGTCAACTGTGAAGTGGTTATCAATTTTTAACATTAATTTTAAATGTATAAATGTTATACGCTTATAAATGTAGGCCGAGCTTCGATTTTAAACATATGCCTCTAAAGCATGTTCAAGTTGTAGGGATAAGTGAAAAGGGGGGACAACGGACCTATATCATAACTGTAATAAAAAAAAACTGAACTTTTAAAAATTTTACATAATACTTTTATTTTTTATTTTATATTTTATTTTTTTACCACATTTCTTATTTTTATTTTAGATTCAATACAAATATTTTTAATATTATTATTATTACAACGTATGTTAAATTAATTTAGAAGATTATAACCAGAGCTCGGGACTTATAAAACTTAAAGCCAATAAAATAAGTGCTTAAAAACATCATTATAAGCACTAAAATAGGCATTTAAAAAATTTTAAATTAGCAGAAATTTTTATTAAAAAAAAAAAAAAAAAAAATATAAAATTATAACTGAAAAATCAAACAAAATAAAAACAAATCTTCACTTTCAAGACTTTAAGGATTTTATGGATTTTCTAAGGGATTTTTCCGAAAAATAAAATGTAAACTGTTCCCTCTGTTCTTGATCATTCTGAACTTTGACACTCAGTTCTATTTTCAGCATTGGAATATCTTTGTTAACCTTACAACGATTCCTTGGACGGAAACAATGTGACTATGTGACAACGTAGATAAGATAAGAATTATTTTTAATTTTAATTACATCAAAATTGACTTTGCAGGAGAATACTCTAAAAACGTAAAAAAACTGGTCAAATAAGCAAAAATAATCAGAATAACTGAAAATAAGCCTTTTTTTAAAGAGTTGCTGAAAAAAACAAAAAAAGCACTTTCAAATTTCATAATTGTACGTGTTTTAATTTGACATACACTTCTATAGTACTCTGCTACATTTTAAGTCAATCCATAAAAATAAGCAAATGCCTTAACTCCCGAACTCTGATTATAACTATTAATAATATTTTATTATTATTTAATAAAATTATGATAGAAAAATAAATGTCGTATTATAGTTGAATTTAATAGTTTTGTAAAACAATACCATATAATAGTGCAATCAATTGGAAATAAAATAAACGCAAATAATGCAACAATGACAGGATTTTCACATAGACTGATAACACTGGTCACTTGATGACCACGGACTACGGTAAAACAATGTAGACTTCAATCACAGACTGGATTGAATCGCTGAATTTTTGGATCTTCTCTAGCTTTCGGTTCAGTAAAAATAATCAGTGTTACCAATGAATTGATTCTTTGTTTACCAATGACTCGTTCATGAATTGCCCATCTCTACGGTATATAACTTGCACCACAATAACTTGGTGCGGGCTTACTGAGAAACAGTTAAATTATGAACCCACGTACAACGCATCACACGAGTAATTTTATGAAAAACGCATTTTCTGAATCCGGAACGACGTGAGCAAGTGTATAACTGACGTCGGAAGAAGGGGTGGAAGAGGGGGTTAAGGAGAGAGAAAAAAATCGTTCATAAATCGTCTCCTCCGAACGGGAAGCGATTGTTATTATTATTATTATTATTATTTTTCCCGTACAGACGTATGTATATAATACGGTGAATTTAGTTTTTTTTTTGTTTTGTTTTTTATTTTCCCGCCAAAAGCCTACCGCTGATGGAAAAAACGATTGATAAACGGCCGCGTTAGTAATCGCGTACGATTCATATACTATACGCAACTAACGTGGAAAAACTGACGACCGGCAGACTCCGGACCGGACGTTTCCTGGGTGTGAACATTTCGGATAACGTGAAAACGTCCACGTTTGATATTTATTTATTTATTTATTTTTTTTTTTTAACTACCACGTAACAAATAATTGCGCTGCTCGTTGGTTATTGTGTATCGTTGCGACGGAGAGAGTAAGGGACGTTTTACTTTTAACATTGGTGTGTTGATACGTCGCTTCCGAGGGAATAGTTGTATTGTGGAATCGCATTACCAAGACGTATTGCACTTTGTCGAACACTGTCCATACGAATTTACTTTAAATAATCAATTGTTATCTAATATTGACACATCATAATTACGAATACCACCAACGTGTGTTCTGTGTACAAATCAAATCGAGTGTTGGCTTTCACTTGAAAACATTTTACTATAATAATTTTACTAATTTACCTAATTCATTACGATTCAATACCGATTTAACGGATCTAAAGTTATTAGTTTAGTGCAATGCACGGTTTCGACGTTGCAACTGATGATGTCGATTTCCTGTAAGGTCGACCGTTTGTACGAAAACGATTTTGATCAGTAGGTCTAGTCTTGCAAGAAGAATCTAGAAACCATTTATATGAATTATTCTGAAACGTAATACATAAAACGTGTAATATTTAAAAGATAATATTACGGTTCAGCGATTTTGAATTTCGGGAAGGCCATAAACCATATTGTAATTTCACATAAGATAATATGTGTGCACACGACATACAGTTTATTCGTTCCTATGACGATGACACTTCTTTCATATTTTATTTTAGTTACGATTTAACGCCTCAGATCATTTGCTTGGGTATTTCCTTTTTTTTTATAAACGTAAACAGCCACTATGCAAAATATCACTTGATTTACTTTTCACTCGTTTGCTATTCTAATACTGTATATTTTTTAGTAAAAATAATGTTTACCAAGATCGATCGATCTGAGCTGGACGAAATGTTTGAAAGAATTAATTTGTAACCCATAAGTGACTGGAAATTTTATTATATGTCAATTAACTAACTAACAATTGTCAGCTCACATTTATCTTATTACATGACATTTTTTGTTTTCGGTGTTTTTTTTTCTTTCGCTGTGTAGCGGTTGTTGTGTTTTTAATTTCGAACACATTCGAATGTGTGAAAAATTCAAAAAAACCGAGTCACTCGTTTCCCACAACCCCTTCAAAAACACTAGTGATGCTATTATATAAAGGCTGCGCGAGTTGTCATCGGCATAGCGGAACATCTCGCGTTCACGTGACGTCACGACCAGCCTGGTCAGCTTTAGCACAGGAAACACACACATACACATATACTTACACGTGCTTATAATCTACCATTACTGGTAGCCCACGCGACTAGGACTTTTGTCGTTAAATATACCATTCGAATGGACCCGGAACGTTAGCTTTAAGTACGGTTCTGCATAAAGTCCATTTCACAAATGAATGAACACTGACTACTTCCCTCCCTTCCCCTTTGGTAGTGCGGTGAATATATATGTATACATTTATAATGAACGTACGCCGGGGCTAGTCCGTCATGACGGAGAGCACAGCTGCTGCGCCCGCGGATCGATTGAAATATTGATGTGATCCCGTTGTAAATAATTCTAGCGAACGCGGATTTGCGAAGAGCTCGCACCGTTTGTACACATAATACGCATAAGGTGTACCCGCCAAGTATTAAACGTTTGGTCAGTATAATAATTTTTTTTCTTTTTTTTTTCCAACCGTCTCGTTTCGTTGTGATTTATTCATCCTATACTAACCTCCTTTCGCGGAAAGTGTTGTTAGGTATGATGTAACAATTATATATTTTATACAATATCCAATGCACGTATTACATGTAATGCTCCAGATTTCTTTTTCAATGGTATCACAACTTTTCAAAAAATTTTGCCATCACTGACACTTCCTTGCAATCATTTCGATTTTGTAGTTTTTCTTTACAATTTAGAATCTCTAGTTTCTTTAAGTCCTGCTTTATTCCAACTATCCATCGCTTCTTTGGATGTCCTCATGGTATCTTTCCCGTGGGTTTCCACTCGACCGTCTCTTTAATTTACTCTGAGTCAGACCTTCATATCACGTGCCCAAACCATTTTATTCTTTGTGCTTTCAAAAATTTGGTTATTCTGAGAACTCTTGTCAACTTTCGGATCTTTTTGTTCCTTCTTCTGTGCCAGCATCCTAATTCGTTGTCGTATACTGGGCCGCAGATGATTCTCAGTATTTTATTTTCGAATGACATAAGTTTTTGTTCCATTCTACTTGTTAAAGGCCATACCTCACATCCATATGATAGAGTTGGTCTAATTAGCACCGTATAGAAATGTACTTTGGTTTTTTTAGAAAATAGTTTAGATTTTAGGTATTTGGTAAACGAAAATAAAAGATGACTTTTCTGCTTTGATGATTCGGCTATTTAATTCGATGCACCAGTCATTATTACCTCTGATAGAGACCCCTAGATATGTAAATTGTTGCATTTTTTTCAAATGTATGTCCTTGAATCACTACAGTATCTACCTGGTTTTTGTCTAGTAATAGCTCAATTACTTTGGTGTTATTATCATTCACATTCAACCATATAGCTTTTTCTTCGTCGATGAGAGCTGAGGTATTCTGCGACACTCTTAATTTTCATCAAACTATATTGAGATCATCTGAAAAACCTAAAATATTAATCTTGTTTGTGCCAATGCCACAATTATCCCTCTGTATACGAGTACTCTGTAAAACTTTCTCCAATACAATATTGAACAAAAGTAGTAAGAGTGCGTCACTTTAAGCTTGTTACCATTTAGAATTCTTCGGATAGTGCGTTGCCAAATCTTACTTGATATTTTTACCATTCATACATACTTTTGTCAGGGAAATAAGCTTAATTCGAATTCCGAATTCGTACATTACATTATAAAGGCTTTTCCGATGAATGTTGTCTAGGTATTTTTGAAGTCAACCAATATCTGTCACTCATTTTGTTTTAATCACACTTTTTTTCTATAATCTGCCCAATCATTGACAACTGATCTATTGTCAGCTTTCGTTTTTGAAATCCGTTTTGGTACTCTCCTATAAGTTTATCTTTAAAACATTGTAATCTTCCTAGTAATATCTTTGAAAACGCCTAATATTTTGTGTTCAGCAGCGATATTCCTTTGTAGTTATTACAATTAAATTTATCACCTTTGTATTGTGGGATAACGATGGCCTTGTTCCATTCTTCTGCAAGTTTTTCATCTTTCCATATTTCTTGACATAACTCATATATTATTAAGTGTAATGCTCCCCCCATATTTTATTAGTTCGACCGGTATTCTATTTGTTCCAGGTGCTTTCATATTCTTCAAGCCATTGATAGCTTTTTTAACTTTTTGTATGGATATATCTTTTACTTCCTGTTCCGCCTTGTGATTCCTATACATGCTAATACTGGCACTGGTCTCACTGGTACTTCACTATTATACTTCTTCGAAGTTATTTTTCTATCTTGTTACTTTCTCAATTGGATCTATTAAAATGTTGTCATTATTATCCTTGGCAGTATTCAGATTAGGGTTAAATTGTTTGTACTTTTTAATCTTTACGAAAAAATTCTGTACTCTACCTTATGTGCAGTCTTGTTATATCTCACTCAACAGATCATTCATGTAGTTTTATTTTTCACTCTGCATGATCCATTTACATTCGGTTGCATAATTTTCTTCGCTTAACGGGGTTATAAACTGGAGGTTAATTTGGCGAGCTTCTTTTCTTTTTTCTACGGATTTTCTACAAATACTATTAAACCATTTACTCTCTCGTTTTTTTGATTCGCTTAGTGTGCTATATGCCACTTTGAGTATGATATTTTCTTCTTTCTTCATCTTTTAGCTATTCAATGTTGAATTGGTATTTTTTGTAAGTGCCTACTTGCTCTCTGTAGTTTGAGCTGAAACTTGCATATTACTAGTCTGTATTACAGTCCGTATCTCTATAATTTCTCACATCCGTTAAACTTAATCTAAATATTTTCCCAATCAATACATGAACAATTTGATTTATAGTCGATCCGTCTGGAGACTCCCATGTATATTTGTGGATGCTCTTTTGAGTAAAAATTGTGCTACTGATTATCAACATTCTAGAAATCGCAAATGAAATTATTCTCTGACCATTTTCATTGCTTTCTTCGTAAATAATTTCCGATCCAATAGTAGGTATAAATATTAATTCCTCTCATGATTTTTATCATTTATACTTCCGGGTGGCTTGTAAATTCTGGTTACTTCTTCATAGAATTCATCTTTATTTACTTCACAACTATTTTCCGTAGTTGTACGTATATTAATTAGGCATTTCTCTTTGGGCTTAGTTCTTAATCGTATTGTACAAATTTGTTTGAATATTGGGTTAAATTCACGTACACAATATTCATAGTTTTTATAGACTGAAAAACTCATTCCAAAATGATGTCTTTTATCCATTAATTTGTATTAAATAATGTACTCCTTAATCTTTATCTGTCCTTCGCTTGTCCATCTAATTTTACAAAGTGCCGCAATTGACACTATATACTGACTCAACATTTCTGTTAGAGTTTGACATGCACTGGCACTGTATAAGCTTAAGGTATTCCAAGTCACGATCTTAATCTCCTTATTCTTCCGTTTCCTTTTTTCATTTGGGTTGTCCGATTCTATAGCCCGAAGCTTTGTTGGTGGTTTCTGAACAAAAAATTTTATGATGTAGGGTTGTTAGCCCAATGATCAACATTCCATACCTTGGAGAAGAGGAGCTTGGTGCCCCGGATTTGCTAAATCCGTAACATAATGACTGTGTTTCCCCTAGGGGGAATGCTCCAGATTTGCTTGAAAAAATCCTTTTAACTGTTTTGTGCACTCATAAAAATAGATTACTTATATTTTATAAAAATAAACACATATGAATCCTTGGTGTAAGAAATTTAACATTATTTTCCGGTTTTTCCCGTGAAAAAAAAAACCTGAGAAAAAAATATACATACAATATCAATTCGGATTTTCAGGCAATTATTTGATAAATTTGATTCACGCTCAAAATTTTCTGAAAATAAACTATAACACCGTTAGGTTTACAACTACGCATACTTATATAAGTATATTGTATTTTTATATAGATTTAACACATTATAATAGGGTTTTTTTGAGATTTTATAATAATATTTAATTTTTTGTTCTATTAATTAATTTGTAAATATACTATATGCATAAAGTACAACTGAAATAAAATAATAATCTTTGAACACAACCAAAACTGGTTGAATATATTGATAATCATAATTTTGATACAGTTTTATTAACAATTTTTTTTTTATATATACGACATCCCACACCGGACTATGAGCATTTGATTTAGAATGTTTAGCCATAGTTTATTATGTGGTACAATACGTATTTTTTAATTTTAATTCGGTTATAAGACTGTTAATACCAAGTTGGTATGGTTATTTATTTGGATTTTCCATGTTAGTTTTTCATCGAGAAAAAATCCTAAGTATTCAGCTGATTGATTTTTATCGTCTCATATAATGTGTTGATCATTATCTTGACTTGGGTCCGGTTTGTACATATTCTGTAGACTTCTCCTCGAAATTTTAAAATTAATTATATTATTAATCAAAGGTTAAATTAATCTTGTAAAAGTCAAGTATAACCACATGGATCGCATTGCGTAACGCGAACAATTAAAAATATAAGACAACACACGCTTAACGATGTAGATTTCATATCCTTCTGCAATAAAATATCATTCAGACTTCACGTAAAAAAATATCTCATAAATAATGATGAAAAATTTGATTTTTATTCGTGTATAACGTGCAGATTCTCAACCGACCAACGATTATGTATAATTTTGTAACATGGTAGTATGTTAGGAGTTCTGGTGGGTTCTATTAAAATATAGATCCCCGGAGAGCAGTATATTTAACATGTGTGCATAAAATAAGAACATTAATTGTAGTTACATAGTAATAGTGATTAATTATTGTTTACAGAGTTATAGTTGAAAGAAAAAAGAACAAACCCATATATTAACACATACATACAAATAAATACACGATTTTGATAAGTTTGCGATTTCAGAATATTACTCACAATATTATAATATACAAGTCTCATGTGAACGAATACGCTACGTCGTTTCCGTATTTTTAGATATATACTTATGCACCCGATGACTAAATGAAACATTTAGCCGATGACATATGAATCGAGTCGCCTTTTCTCAATGAAGGAACATTGACGAAACCCACAGGTTTTAGTATACAGAAATATAAAAAATGGTACAATCACAATAATAGTAAAACAAAAATGAGTAGTTTAATGAAAGAATCTTGAAAAACCGGAAACAAATGATCGAAGTTAAACGCGAACAGGTACCTGTCGGGATCATATTTATCATTAGGCAGAATAGAAAAATACTTATGGCTTCCGTTATAAGGAGTTCTCTGATTTATGTGAATTGGTTTTTTTAGAACATAACTTTCATAAAAAATAAATACAAACAATATATAATATTTATAATAAAAAATAAAAAATAAAAAGCAGTGCAACATGTCACATTTTTTATTTTTCCTAAGGGCTTCAAAATGTCTAAATCAGGCCCTGGCACCTGTCATATTATATAATACGAGTACACACACACACACATATATATATATATATATATATGATAGAAAGTTATTAACAGATGTTTTTTTTACGTATTTCAGGTATCAGTACTCAGCATGTTCGTCACCTAAGTTCAGGGTACTATAGATTGCACCGAAACCCAGCAAACTTGTTGCTCGACCAAACATTTCGACAACCCTACCTGCCGTTTACTCACCGTTTTCCGCATTGCTATAACACACAGTCGGCTTTTGAATAAATTATCATGAGAAACTCAAAGGAGTCGTTAATAAGGTTTTTGTCGTATCACTTTAATGTATACTGTGCATATTGCAGTACAGGCATACGTGCTAACTGCCGGTCGTATTTCAATCCGTCGTGAGCGGGCGAGGGGAAAAACACTCGATATGAATATAATATACCTGCACGAATCGTGGGTTGGGTTTGCATGGTTAAAACAAATATATTTATATAAAAAAATTAATAAAATAAAATAAAACGAAATAGAAAAAAAAAGTTTGCCAAATGTAATAATAAAGGGTGGTGGTGGTGGCTTTGAGCGGGACAAAAACGTTAGTCTCGGACTATACTCGTGTACATAATGCAATATATATATATATGTATGAATGGAGGCTGAACACTAAACCCGAAAATATATGTTTGAACGTTATGTTCATGTACACACACACACATATATATATATATATATATATATATATATATATGTATTTTGTTATTTTTATGTTTGACGTAATAAATAATAATAAATGCGTTTTATTTCTTAAATTTATTATGTTATTCCTTGGCCTTTGCGGAGCAGACATCCTTGAGAGGAATCCATGTATACACAAGTGCGAGACATCGGGTTCGATCACAAAAGAACCGCTGATGGCTGGAGGGAAACAAAACGGGAAGGAAACGAGTGCGCACTCCTTTTGGCGATTTCTTCTCCTCTAGAGGGGAAAAAGGGTCATTTGTAGTAATGAACGACACAAAAATATATTATGTAATGCGCGCAGACGAAGAAAAGAGAAGTTGATGTAATGGGCAATCGGATTTGAAGCCGGCATCCCTTTTTATGTCCTTTTTCCCTCTCTTTTCCTTTTCTTCCCTCTTGGTTTTTCCTTTTTTATATTTTAAACGTGTACACATCCACACACACAAAGTATTTGCTATCATTTTTATTATCATCTAGTTTACAGCTTTTGAAATCCGGCCAATGCAGAATGAACTATGTTTACATATTATTCTTACGGTGGACCTTTAGCAGAACGATATTTGGTAAACTTTATTTTTCCGTGTTTATACAGTGTTCTATTTATTTTATTATTATTATCTTTTTTTCCGTTTGTGCAATACATACATGAATATATATTACGTGGGGCGTGTGTTAAGAGATTCGATTAAGCCCCGAAAACATGCAAAATCCTGCACTTAGTCTATCGTCAATCGGTTTCGAGCGGTTTTTTCGGAACGCTATATTGCGGTTAGTAACCCACTTTGAATCGTCTTATAATTTATATGCACGCAAAATAAATAGCTGTTTAGCCGAACCAAATCCAATTTCCTCGGTCTTACGAGATAACGCATAGAATTATATTTCATTTAATAACGGCTTTTTTTACTAACTGTACAAAACTTATTTCACCTTTGAAATCAATGTATGTAATGTATGTATTGAAATTACAATGTTTGTATAATAATATTGTTTTTCAATAATAAACAACTTATTTAAATGAGGTCGATGTTCATACACCCCACAAAAAAAAAAAAAAAAAAAAAAACTAGATACGATCGTGCGTAATATATTATAATCATTGTATTATGCTCAACATTATCATTGTTTTGGCAATCATAATTATTGTTGGACTCGTTGGGTTATTTGTTTCTAAAATAAGTTTTTATGATTTAAAATCGTCGTCGGTTACAATAAACTGCGCGATTTGTTGTTTTATTTTAATTTGATGGATTTCTTCGAACCATCATTTCGTTTATTAAAAATTTTATAGCATGGTTATCACCAGAATAAAGTCATAAAATAGTATTCGACGATATTCAAAAGTTATTTTAAGGTCACACCATGGCGTCAAACAGTTAATTCAATTTACGGTGGTTGAATGTTCCTTAATTTTTTCAAATGCCTTGGATTTGGACGAGCTCATTAAAAACCTTATCTGCTGTTAATTTATTATTTTTGTTTCGACGCGATTTTTGTTCTCATAAATTAAACTAATACTTTAGCTACGTTAAATTACAATTGTTTTAATTTTACTATCGATTTAATATCATGATTCATCAGGTTGGCGCGACCAACTCGAAATAAAAATTGGCAACCATAGACGCATAAAACTTTATTACTCCGAAATAAAAACAATCAAACCGGAATCGTTACGTTCTGAAGTCTTTGGAAAAAAATAAAATAAAATTTTCTTATATCTCTTAATCGCCACATAGTAAGTTATGGACCGTTTAAGTCAACCGAACGGTTTTCAACAAGAACGTCCTCCAACCGTTCGGACGATTCATACGCCGCATCAATATCGATCTAATGTTCCTCATAATCGGTGATCCTTCCGCATCACCATCGCTATGTTTGTTGACCCTAATGGACGTGATGGTACGCGTCCGTGGGAATCCTGTGCAGTCGTGTTTCTTTTGACGACTACTGCGACTTATAAGTTTAGACGTCATGGCATCGTTCTGAGTAATAGTTTTGCCACTACCCCTAAACTCAAAAGGTAAGCACAGATATAGTCACGTAAACAGGACTTCATGGACTTCGGCAACGGTGAGGGGAATTCATCGAACATAGCTGTGCGTAAAGAGGTTGAAACCGTTGTAATTAAAGCACCACGTCATATCATCATAAAGATGACCACACAATATACATTCAACCAAGGCCGTAGCCAAAAAAAATATAAATTTTTTTTCTGGGGGAGGGGGTGTTAAATGTATAAATATGTTTTTTTGACTAAAAAATTTTAACACTTCAAATGCAATAAACATTGGAATGATTCAGTTTTATTTTAAAAGAAAATTCGGAAGGAGGATTAAGTTAAGCCCCCTTGACTACAACCTAAAATTCAGTATCGGACCAATAGGACTATTCAACTCATCACACCATATATACTGACCAGATATTTGAATAGTGGCTCCGAATAAATTTGAATCTGCCAGTTGAAATATTTATATCGACCCACCTTTCAAATACCCAAATATTTTTCAAGCATTTAAAAATAAATATTTTTTTTTAAATAGAAAACATTTTTAATTTAATGCATAAAATAATTAATTTGATTTTGATAATTTTTTATTTTGTATTTTATTATTTCAATTCTTTATACAATTCAATTGAAATATCTGGAGTACCTGTTCGGCATCATTGGCTATGAAACGGGAACGCCAATTTATAAGACATCACCGCACTAGGGACGATAAGTTGATCAGAGATCTACGAGGCACCTGACAGTATTATACTTTATCTAGTTGTGTCCATCTTGACTTACCGACTATATATTTATATATAATAACAGTATGTTAATGTACCAGATCTTTTAATTGTGTACTAAATATTCTACCTTTTTTATCATTGACTATCACTATCCAAACGAAAATCCTTTGGGTCCACGACATCTTGTTCCATCGGGTACCATCGAGTTCCGATTGAACACGATAACAGTGATTATCTCAAAGCCGGAAACATTTAGATCCCAATAACTGTTATCCCACAACCACCTAAACCAAGCACCAATTCAGGTGTAGTGTACATTTATAAATACGATGTTATCATTATGTACCGTCACAGTATCAGCGCACACACCATATTGTACGCCAAGACATCGTGCCGCTATGAAACACACATGGTTAATCTTTAACATAACATAGTTAATCTTCCCACCGAACGAGATGATCAATAATTATCATTCAACTTTGTTCTCACGATGACAGATAGTTTTCACGCGTTATTAAACTTCTGGAAAATCCCGCAAAAAGTTATTGTGATACCATGTTACAATACATCAGCTCGGTTCAATGATAGTCGAATTGCATACTCAATACGTGTACACATCGCTGAAGGAAAACGACGAGTTTCAATTATTTTAATGTAACACCACGCTTTACAGAACTCTATACGATGTGTCATTTTTCCAGAATACCGGGATCACAAAAATTTCCAAATGGCGTCTTACATTGAAACGTTTTCGATCAACGCGCACGATGTTTAAGCAGAACAGAAAATACGTGCAGAAAACATTATGTTTCGATTTGGGACTGGTTGAAATCGAGGTCCCTATCACCAGCACGGTCATCAACCAATTATTATAAAGTTGAAATTAAACTTATACAGTATTATTTATTTTTTTATATACAATTTTGTACATCCACCCAAACCCGATATTGATACAATCACCTATAAAATACTATATTTAGTTTATTACATTTTTCTCATAAGGTCAGTGTTACGCATTACAGAGTACCTTTAACCATACTAATCTATTAAGTAGTAAGTACCATTATACAATGTATAATTGTTAACTTTTGTTATCTATAAGATAGCAGTGGTACAGGTACCTTGTATAGGTACATACTTACAACGGACATAATCATGTCTTAGTAATTTACATGATATTTTATTGACACGTTATGTACTTGTATTGATGATGTACATAATTGTATTAATTAAAAAATTAAATATTTATTTAAAACTTTTTTTAACGAATCCATGTAGAATTTTATTAATATAATAAGTAGGTGATAAAATTATTTAATTATTTATGATTTTTTTAAAAAAATGGCAGATACGCCTAAAGTGAAGTTTTGAAAGATATGGGAGAATATATTGAAGTACATAAATGTATTTAAATTTAATCTATTTATTTCGTATCAAAGTAAGAAAGTATATGCAAGCCCATATTTAAAAATTTGGAACCCTCAGGCATATAATTTATGCCCTCCCCCGATAAAAATAAAATAAATAATAATAATATAACACTTATTATTTTGTCCATAATCGAGATTCTTTAATATTAAAATATAACTTATAAATTAAAATCGTTTAATACTTTTTTCAACTAACAAATTAAACAAATTATTGCATAATAAAACATACAATTTTCTTTTATTTTAATTAACAATTTGTAATGTAATAAAATATATTAATTTTTTTTTTTTATTATTATTGTTTTATTTTGTTTACATTAGGTACATCATTTTTAAAATTAATTTTGCTAAAATATTTTGCCACCCCTGAGACATGTACCTATATGTCATAAACAGTATCCACAGTTTGGATCACACTATTCGACTGTCAAACACATTATACATTTTCCATTTTTGGAAATAACCGTGTATAAAATAAACATCTAGTCAAATAATTCAAGCTATACTCACAAACCAGAAATTGGGGTTTTTCTATTCTAAATTATTTTCATTTATATTTAGTCCACCATATACTATAGAGAGGTATAGTGCTGTGGAAAATAAAACTCGGGTTATTGATATCTATTATTAGGTTATTATTAACTTATTGTCATATTATTTTATTAATACGGTATTACTGTACAGCATTGTGATTATTATAGGTAGTAGGCATAGTATAAAATGAGATGACCATAGAAAAATCGGATTTTCTCATGTTTAGATGGGTGTACAAAATTTTATTTTGTCTGTACCAAATTGTACAAAAAAAAGTACAAAATACTGTCAAGGTTTGTTACTATTTCTCAAAAGTGGCCAGCACGGTGATACGAACCTTCGAAATCGAGCTCAAAAAAGATGTGCGCGTTATCGTGACCGGTTCGTATCCGAACGTTGGTAATTTGTCGGTACGCGGTGAGATCATTACGTACGTTGTAAACGTCGCGTTTTGTTCGAAAATCGCGTGCGCCACAAGTGTGTTCTTGCGGTTTTTCGGATCAACGAAACAATAGCAATCACACCTGTACGAACATATTGTTTAACCATGAAGGCTAAATTTTGTCATATAGGCGAATTGCGAAAAATTGTACAGACAGATCTAAATACTAACCAAACGACACCGGAAAGGATGGGTAAACAGAGGAACTATTAACTATGGTATAAGTTCGGAAGATTGAACGCATTTGAAAATATTACGATGAATGATCAATAACTCCAGGTTATAATACTTAGAAAGATAGAAGAAGAAATAAATATCTGGAGAAGACCTCGTTCATCTCAGCTGAAAAATTTACGCGAATGGTATGATTAAACATCGATCGAATTATTTCGGGCATCACTTGACTGGAACAACATTGCCAACGTGGTATCCAACGTCCAGAATAGATAGGAACCCGTAGAATAAGAAGCACAATCGAACGGCAGCGTATATGCCGCAACCCGAATACGAAGTTTGTGTATCGCGCGTTCCGCTCGAAACTCCATTGTCTCCAATCGTTATCATCCATGATCGTGCCCCACGTGCTGGTTCCGGCTGTTGATCGATACGATCAACAACAATCCCAACAAGAGAAATAATAACGAAAACGTAATCCACACACGTCAATTCTGTCGTTCGTCGCAATCATCGTTAAAACGTACGCGTCATAAGCAACGGTAATGCGCGTAGGTACCTATGTTTCCGGCCGGACGTCGAAAGGAAATCGGATTAAAACGAAGAGCACATTCCGTACTCTCGAAATGCAAATCGTAGACAAAAGGGCTCGGACGCAATAAAGGCACACGTTAAAATGGGCTTTCAGACGAATTAAATGTGAGTGCTGAAAAATATGAAAGAGAAAAAGGTAATTTTACACTCGAGTATTGCCAGATGATGTAATCAAGTGCCAGTCGACGGTGCCGCGGCGCGTTGATTCTATTATTTAATTGATTTTTATTATAATATCTTGCACGGCCGTCTTTAAAATACATTAATATATGAACCAAGAAGAGCGGTTTTTTCTATTTATTTTCTTTGTACCAAATTCCCGACTGCGTGGTAAGTATGCCACGCACCGCAAATAAATGTAATAAATATTAAATCAATTAAATTAATAATAATAATTAAAAGTCTTTAATGTAATAAAAAAAAAAAACACACAAAACCTGCGTATCAAGACGAATGAAAATATAATAGTGAGGAGAAAAAGCACCAACGCAAAGGCCTCGAAGACGGTTAAAAACAAACAAGAGTCGGTGGTGTACGCAGGGATTGTCGTACCGTTTGTGGGTACTTCGTGACACATCACCGTTTCCAAAATCGGTCCTGTTAATCAATCGAACGTGTGGCGACATCAAAGTTAAAGAGTGTAACCTGTGAGATCGCTGTATTGGTACGACACGGCCGTGTTAACTGTATGCTTTATTCGGAAGAAAAAACAACCATTTTTTACTTATTTATTTATTTTTTTCCACGTGAAAGCTCTCAAAACGACAAGTGTACCATATCGATAACGTGTATATGTGTATACACGTTCGTTTTAAAATCGTGTAGTACTGTGTGCACGGTACCGTAAAAACCAGATGTTCAGAGGGTGTATTACACACAGACTCCGGGCCTCGAATTATGAGTTATGGGGCCTCAAAAGGTCAAATGCTCGAAAACTTTTGATGATTAGGAGGCTCAAGATTGTGATTCGCACACGGGCCTCGAGTGGTCTAGTTATGGCACTGCATGCAATTTTCCTTACTGCATTCTGCGAAAATCCAAGAAATAAAAATTAAAACTGTAGTCACACGTGGCCAACATAGGCTCAAGGTGGCGTCCTTTTGCAGAGAAAATTAGAGATAAACAAGTCGAACGAAGGATTATTCGGGTCATTTTTTTTAAATATAATATGTACACGGTATCTGACCTTCATGCACGGTATTTTCAATAATGATTTCGATAATGAAGAAACCCTGGTAAAATACAAAATTATATAGCATTTTTCAAGGCTCAGCAAGTTAATGATATTTTTAACTCTGTTGAATTAAATTAGTTAAGTTCATGCTCAATTAAGTTAACAATTAAGTTAAAAATTAAGTTAAAAATTATCGTTAGCTTAACTTAACTTTTTAATTAATAAGTTAATTACAAAAAAAAAGAAAAAAATTAAATTAAGCCTTGATATAAGTAATATATACATATATATATTAACAACTTACAATTGATCTTATTTAACATTAACGATAATGAAAACGCATACAAATCTTATTAGACTCTAATTAGAGTAAAAAAATTTTATTTTTTTATTGAGATTGTTTTTTAAACGGTCAAATGTCATATTTATGGTAATTTATGTATCGTTTGTTTTCATTAATTTTTCATACAAATCATATATGATAAATAATATTTATCATATGTGATTTGTATTATATTATAATTAAAAAAAAGTATTCTTTTTAATGTTGAATAACAGTATGAAAACTAAAAATAATTACTGCAGCTGAAAGTGTAACTATATTATGATAAAATTTATTATTTAATTTTACACAATATTATAAAAAATTGGGTATAGATAAAATTAAAAGTTTTTCCATAACTTTTTTTCCTAGCCTTTTCGACTCTGAGTGAAACAAATTCTATATTACAGACATTAAATGGTTAACGAATTAGATTTTGCTTATATTCTTTTTATTTCGAATCCAACCAACGCAGAAGAGCCTTAAACATTGATGATTATTTTATATTATAATATAAATAATTTTTCCGTTGATGAATCAATCGAGTTGTTGGCTTATATTCCAAAATTCAGTAAATATAGAAAAAGCTAAACCCATATTTTTATACGTATTTTATTACAGATGTTTGACAATATTAAATTCTAAAAAATTAAAATAAATTACAAAATTCCGCTCAATCAGAATACTGGGATTAGGCATTTCTGTGTGCCAGACGGACACCGAATCAACATATTATACCGGTATATTTTGCTATTATTCAAACGTCAACGTGTACATTACCCCGAGGACCGTGATATATTGAAATAATGAACGGTCCTCGCCGTCAGCGGATCTTGCCGCTACACCAAAGTCACAATCGTACACGTTATTACGGTGATTAATTTTTGTCGTCCCAAAAACGTCCCCTTCGAACCCCGTTGATTCGTCTTCGCGCGTCGCACCCATGTATTAAAATTATGTTATCTTATGAGCGACGACTCAGGTTTGACGATCTCGAAAATATAACAACGATGACGATGAATCATAGTGACAATAAAAGTAACAATAATAACAATAATAATAACATTAAGAGATCCGAATCGAGTAAATTGGACGGTGGCACGCAAGTTTCGGCCAAAGATTACGGGAACACCCGAGCGCTTTTTCGTTTAAAACGCTTGGAACTTTTTATTATTCAAATGAGTTTGTTGGCAACAGCGGAGCTGGTGGCTTGGCCTCCGCGACAACATCAATAATAATAATAACACTAATGATAACGATAGTTATAATCACAATAAAAATAATAATAATAATAATAATAATAATAAACGATAATGATGGCCATAAATATAGAGTAACTAATAAGAAAACGGTTGTGTCGGTATTAAAACGTGTTCAAATTCTACCCTCATAAACACTGACTTTATGGGATTCCTGTATAAATTGTAACGGCTACGTCATTGGCCCGGAAAGCTATAAATTCCGTTTTAATCCGGAGCAGTAGAAAAATAAAACAAAAATAAAAACAAATAAACGCAAGAAACAGTCGGGAGGTTGGAGGGGAAAGAAAGAAAATATAAGTACAAAGCATACGCTGACAGAGGGCGAGACGAAAGGTAGTGGTGGGTGGGAACGAAAATCATAAGGAAATGACGAGTGCGCGTCATAATTGCGAACACAAAACACGAAACAGGATCATGACCGTCTGGGCGAGAACACTGCGCACGTGTATGATAATACGTCAGGGCCGGCTTTAGGTGGAAGTAAAACAGGGCATTTTTCCAGAGCTTCGTGCAAAACGTGAAATGCATGGATCGCCTGGCGAGTGCGATTTCTTGAGAAATCCGTTGGCATATACCAAAATAAATTAACGAAACAATATTATATTTAATACGTCATGAAAGCACCAACGACAATGCATATGGTACACCATACGATATGAAAACCAGGATACCTAGAAAGTTTATTTTGTCAAATTTCTTAAATTTAATTAGTTATTACCCGACATGGCGTGCAACTATCATCGAGTCTGATTACATTTTATCGCATTTATCTACGGCCTACAGGCCTACAGATGATTATAGTTGCTGGTAAAATAAGTTTTGCTCAGACCCTTGCAAAAGGTAGCGCCGGCCATGTAATACGTACGTAAAACAGGCGCGTACCGTTCGCGGTGCGAAGTTTCGCGAGATCGGTCTCGCGTGCGCGAGTTCCCAATCGGAAAATTGCCGATCATGAAATCGTCCACCGCGATGAACCGAAAACTCGATCGGAAATCAATCGAAAATAATATCCGTATTCGGCAACGGTACCCCGAGTGCGTTCGAACAATTACCGACCATAGTACGCCGCCGTCCGTTGCAAGTCGTGAGTCAGAGAAACGTGCATTCGCAGTGCGAAGGGAACGTTGTTGGTTCGGAAATGTCGAAGGTGTTGCACGTACTTTCACGAATACAGCACAGCTGTACACGTCGCGAACAGGATTTTCAAATGGTTGCCGAGAAGAAGGACTCGAAACGTTGGCGGTACTTGCAGTGTTCGGACTGTCCGGCCGCGGAAGGAGCGCAGATAAGTACTGGAAAATGACGTTTTCAGATTGCGTTCCAAGCATTTAAGCTGAACACGGTGAGTAAACAATAATCTTTGACCGTAGTAATTCAGTGTGATGATAGAACACAACGAATACAAAAACAATGTAGCAATTATTGTGTATGACATTGTGGTACATATTTTTTACTATCGGTACGCGTCCACAACAAATAGAGGGATCTACTATTTTTGTACACACCTCCCTTCGGTACGATTTGATATACATATTAAGTATGTCTCGTAATGTACGACAATTCACGTTAGCATGAACGGGAAACGATATAGTATTCGAGTGTGTTTTACGATGCAAGTGTATAAGTACTAGAACGCCACAGAAGTCAATCAGTAATCAAAGTTTTTTTTCAATTTATCATTATCATCGAACATAGGCGTACATAATTTATTAAAATATTTCTATCGATCGATTTAATTGTGTAATACGCCTGGATATATTTTCAATTTTTTTATTTTTATTCCTTCTATAATGATTTATTATAATATATGCAGTATATTACGTTTATCGAAACCTTTGCAGTATATACGACGTACGTAGTCGACCCGGTAATCATTTTTCGGTTTATCATATTTTTTTTCACCTCGAAAATAAATAACCGACGAAAAAAAAATCACACTGCGAAGCTGAAATGGACATATTAACATTAAAGAGCTTTAATATATTTTTTCTCCTTTCTTATAGGCACCGTGACATTTTTCGTTTTTTTCATTATTCCTAACGAGCTAAAGACGATTACGGCCAAAGAAAAGACCTGCACGAGTTATGGAACAGTTATTGTTATAACGCCCGCAGCAGCCTGACGCCAAAGCCGTTTTCCGAACGCTGAAAACTCCTCAAAGCAATATTGTGTAGAAAACTCGGCAGTTAAGACGGAAATTAAAATAAAAATCCACCGTACGCGGTACGTCACGTACTGCACACAATACATGCCGGTTTTACGTATCCGCAATTATGTTTACGGCTTAAACTACGGGCTAATAGGTATTAAATCGATGTGTAAACAGTAGCTTAACCTTCCTTCGACATTTCACCCGAAAATGTCTTATTCAACCAAAGTTTCTTATTATTTTCTAGCACCCGACAAGGTAAAAGCTTTTCACGCTATAGGGTTCCGGTGAAACGGTTAATTAATACAAAGACAATGCATCGACAGTGCAGCTATGATTGCATACTCGTACATCAGATACCATCTGCGTCAGTGACGTCTAAAATTTCTTTTTCGGCGGGCCATTAAATATAAAATATAAAAGTACGAATAATGTCAATACTAATCTAATGATATAACTTTTTTACGCATATTAGGTATAAAATATACATGATGGACTTGTTTTCATATATGTTATTGACTGTTGAAAATGTTAGATTTAGGTACACATTAATTGATAATTAATCTTGTAAAATTTCTATTTGAAAATTTCCAAAAAATTGTATTTTACAATATTATTAGTTTTTTTTTTTTTTTTTTGTGCGGTAATGGGACAGAAAGCTCCGGACATGTAACATAGTATTCCGATTAAATTTTGTTGGTTTTGTAAAAATTCACTTTTATTGATTTAAAATATTTTCGCGCAATCGTTAAAAACGTCTGGATCACAATTCTAAAAAAAAAAAAAAAAACAATGTAATTTTATTTACAACCACCTAATTTATCTGAATAGCTTCAATAATTGTTTAATTTTTCAAATGCTTATGGATCAACATAGTCAACATCAGCAACTCTTGATATATACTTGTTGATCTACTTATCCGATCAAATAGGGATTTGAAGAAATCACGACGGTTCAAAATGAAACCGTTCTGTAACGAACACTTGAGGATAATACGAAATCGTACGCTTTTACGGAGTGCATCCGGTACGCGGGCATCCGCAAACAACCAGGTATCATTAGCGGAAAAGCGCGTACCTACTCGACTATATTCGTCTGAAAAAAGTTTTGATACCGCAAACGGAACGGTTTGTTTCAGCGTGTACATTTTGTATACATTACGGTCTTGGGGACGGATTATAATATAAATCTCACCGGGCAACAATAATATTATAACGCATTACGTTGTTACGCATACAAGAGCCAACCGAAAGAGTAATAATTAAAAAACAACAAAAACCGAAAACGAGTAACACAAATATATTTTAATCGTGTAGTAGGTAGAGTAGGTTAGGCTGCATTATTATTACAGTAACTACGTCTGAAAATTAAATTTATTCTAATACAATTCCATTTCGTTGATGAAAAATGCACACGGTCTTCATAATTATGGTAATCCGGGCAGACGGATGATTGATATGTTCGATGTGTATGATTTATGAATGGTTTTATGTTACGTTAAACATATCGACAGGCAGTAGCCGCACGAGGAGAAACCCGAAAAATTAAAAACCCGTAAACCCGGTTCTTGGATCGACCGTACAGGTATTGGTTTTTTTGCGGACGTTGGTTCACAGTAACACCTCTTGCAGCATTAGAACGACGAGGGCATGGAGGACAATGTAGAATGCTGACCATCCCACGTCAAGTCGTCTAAACGACTTTCACGTAATTACTGACGGTCGAGGGACGGGAAACCGATTAAAAACCTTCTCGTTGTTATGTATTGTATGGGCACGTAGTCGGCCGTTCCGCGGACAAATTAAATTCAACTCGCACAGGGTTATATCGCACACGATTTGTCTCCCGAAACCTTTTGACCGGATAAAATCAACGTTCGATTCCAACCAAGAAGAGTTAGTCCCGATAGCTCCGTCCCAAGTATTTCTTTTTTCTCCTCGCTCATCGTTCTTTCCGAAAACGATCAATCCTTAATCTCGCGTAACCGTTACGATCACGTAGCAACAACTACACGTACACGCGACCGACTAAAACCTCTGACCGCGGTGACAAATCGATGAAACTTTTGTCGTGACGATCGCGTTCTCGGGGAACAGATCACCGGACCCGAGTCGCTGGTCGACGGTACGACAATTACGCGGCCGAAAACGTGGGGAAACGCGCGTTTACCGTTTACGCGCGCTCACGTCCGACGACGTCGTCGCGATACGGTGTTACAATCTTTGCATACGAACACATTCCGCGCCCACGCGTCCTACCGCTGCGCGCGTAACCAATCGCCGTAACAGCAGTACACGGTCGAGTACGTCGTCCGCGGTTCACTCGCATTTTCGTTCACATGTTATTTTCGTTCGTTATTTGACCGACGCGATAAATAAAAATATCAGCGTACGAAGCATTTCGGAACAACGACGGGCGGCCAAACGTAGACGTGGTTATTGACGAGGTGGAGATCACGATACGTACGTTACCCCAGCCCCCCCTCCAATTTTTAATTTTGCAATTTTTTCTGCGCCAATAATTAGTGCTCAATTCCTGTCGATCCCTACTGATATATATATTTTCAGAATTCCTGCTGTACCAGTTTTTCCAGAAAGTTAAATTTTCTATGAGTGGGTATGTTTTCATGGATGACGTACCTATGTACATAATTGATCCAGAGAACACAATTTTTTATACAATTGTTAAATATTGATATATTGATTCTTCTGTAATATTATAATATTAATATAGTTAAGTGTATCTTATACTCACATATTTTGTCAAAATGTATAATTTTACGTTAGTGTTGTTTTATATTGTTCCTGTAAACAATTGCACCATAATAATCATTATACTATACACAACAGAAGTTTTTAATAGTTTATTTATTAATAAAATAATAAAATCTACAGTAAAATTTTTAAATTTTATTTGAAAAGTTTAATTAAAATGATTTTTAAATTGAATAAAAAAGAAATTCAACAGGTACTGTCGTCTGTTCTTTTACTTGGACTGGAATTTTTTTAAATCATCGTACTGCTCCCAATTTCTACATCCTCTTTTCATATATGTTGTATAATGAATAACTGTATTTCTTAATGAATTTTTCGGTTGTTGAAAAGCCAAGACTCCTCTTAATTCATATACTGTAGATTTTACTTTAATAATTTGTGGGATGTCATACAGCTTTGATAAATAAATGTAGGTATGTACAGGTATCATTCAATTATAATATTTAGCTATTTTAAATAAACGACGAGTGCAGAGGAGTTCCACTGTTTCGATTTTAGTAGATATGTGTTACCTACATGAATAGATGACGGCTTAGAACAGATTAATTACTTATATGACAATTGTTTTTTTAGTAGGTATAATTACCATTGCTGGTGCCACAGCAGGTTTTCTTCCTCTCATTTTAATAATATTTTGAAAATAATAGTAAATAATTAATATTTTAAAAATAATTTAAAATTATCAACTTAAAATTAAAAAATTATCAAGGGACAAGTTCAGCCACGTCAAGTAAAGTATCAGATAGGTAATGAATAATGTGTGTTAGAATGAATATAAATCTTCGTGATTTTCTTGGGACAAAATAATTTAAAATAGATAAACAATGATATTATTATAGACTATTAATACATTTTTATCATAGTGGGTTTTGTTATTGTTGAAATAGTTTAAAGATTGATAAAGATTGATTAAGATTGATATAGAGACCAAATACAAGCTAAACATAGCCGCAGAATGTAGTTTAATGTTATCAAATAAGACAGCAATAATAATTCTATTACATTAGAAGGGGTTTAAGTAGCATACTTGTATTTAGTAGTGCGAGAAATATGGACAAATTATCAATTCAATTTAGATTTTAATATAAATCGGTTTAAAACTGTATATTATAAAACTGAATAATAAATTACCACCGGAGGCGGATTTATCTTATTTACGGCTATAGGCACCAACAATTTGCCACCCCTATAATAGGCGAAGAAGTTATATTATCCTAATCTAAACATTAAATATATAGACATATATACCTACATCCATTTGAATTTTAAGACAAGTTTTTATTAATTAGTTTACTTTGAAAAAATGTCAATGGATATCCACTAAATGTAAATAAAAACAGATTTTCATAACAACAGCCTAGGATTATTTATATATAGTCGATTTAGTAACATAGTGTGGCAGCGTGGGTATTTATTTTTCCTCGAAATTCCGGCAACAACAATATCCGATAAAAATAATACCATTGTTGCTTGATATAATATACCTAATATAATATTGATGAGTATATGACCCATAGTCGACCGTACGTATTTTTAACGTGGCAATGTGGGCTCTGGACGGACTATACCAACGTGGTAAATATAGTATTATCACAAACTGTTTTCTGTACAGTTGTTTTTATTTATAAAGAGTCATTATAAATTACTATAAATTGTAATGAACCAAAATAAATATAAAAATATTAACAAAATGAACACATTATTATACAATTATTTTTCGTAAATATAAAGCAATTAATTTTCGAATTTTTTTTCATACGTTTTATAATTTTTAATAAAACCCTACAGAATTTTCCACCCCCAAATTTTGCCACCCTAAGTAGCTAGCCTACAGTGCCTTATGGGAAATCCACCCCTGATTATCACATCAAATACATTTAATGTTATCTGATTTTGTTAATAATCAATAATATACACAAAAACTATTTATAATTGGGAAAAATGTATAGTTGGTTGATATTTTGACGATAAGATAAAAAGTACTTAAGATAAGTATTTCGGTATTTTAGCGTAACAGACGCATCGTTGTTATTAAATTAATTGTTGACTGTGACTAGGGCAATAAATATCATCGTTGATAATATTGAATTTTATAAAGGTATTCAATATTAATAGAAATATACAGACGAAGAAAATAAAATTTTAAAATTATTTACATTTTTTTTAGAAAAATATGAAATACCTATACATAATACTAGTGCAAAATCATTGAAATATGCATTTTTTTAGCTAAAATTGACAAAATATGCAAAATATGCATTTTCAATTTTCAATCTTTTAACTCACCATTATATAGTTCAGATTTCTAGTTTGGTCTATTATAAATTGCGAACATACAGAACAATATTATCAATTCCTACAACTACCGAACCCTAATAATGACATACCCACCCTTAGAAAATACGACTTCTGGAAAAACTGGTACAGTAGGAATTCTGAAAATATGGCAGAAATCGGCAGGAATTGAGCACTAATTATTGGCGCAAAAAAAATTGCAAAATTAAAAATTGGGGGGGCTGGGGTAACGTACGTGATCACAATCATTACCGACGAGATAAACGTTATGATTGTGAGAGGATGTTACATTTTTGATTTTTTTTTCGATTTCGTTTAAACGTATTACTGTTACGGGAATTCTATCCTTCATCCGAAAACGATCGGGTAAGGTGACACAGATTTTCGCAGAGATTGTCGATTACGTAACAATTAACTTGTGCCGACCGGCGAAATACATTAGACCAACAATGTACTGCACACATCCCGGCTTATCACTCCCGACATTCGAACGAAACCAAATTCTTAGCCGCAGTACTACTGTAAAGCTGTAAACATCGAAAGAACGAGACTCAGGGTTGGGAGAATAAATTTCTAAACGTTTTCTACGCACTTCTAGTCGTTCACGATGTTAATGACCATCAGCACTTACGGACGTACAACTTATAGGTTCGGCTTTGTTGTTGTGTTTTAATTTTCTTCTTATTCTCCGATATTTGATTGTCATCGAGAAACAATCTTTTTTACCAAACGCTTATACGTTTCACATTTCCCGGTGCAATTTTTAGGTATTTCTTTTCATCGATTGGTCTACGAAAGCGATGTTGCACGACGCAGTTTAGAGTCCGTCGACCGTACGTCGTTTACGTATATTTGTTACGTTGTAGTGTTTTATGTTTTTAATCGTTTATAGAAACGAGTAATGAGTACATGCACAGTATACACAATACGATTTACGAAACGAGCAGACAGTAATTATGCTCCATAGTTAATAACCAAAATATGTTAATCGTGGTAATAATAATGGAATGTAAAAAAAAAATATATAAATAAATTAAAAATACACGTAAACCGCCGCACGTTTAAATAATATAATATTACAGTACCTGCATATTATACTGTACGTGATACAGAATTATAATATAATATTTCGTACGATGCGCGTAGTCAGTGTTTTGTCCAGTGTAAAAATCCCTCGTGTCGGTGCCCGCGAGCATAACTCGTCGTCTTTTCCCGTCCGACTAACAACCCTGTCAACAGCAATAATTATGAATACTGGACACACACACATACGCACACGCATTTCTCGACCGGTTTGACACTCGCCGTCGGATGGTTTAAGGCGACCGTGTACAGAGCTGTAGCCGGACGTTCGAGACACGGGTTGTTTTCTTTTTCTTCCGTCCCCTCGCTATCAAGCCCACGTCACAAAGATTAATTTTTGAAATATTGTAATTGTATACATACAATGGCTAAGCTTTGAATTCTGATGGATTAATACTTTTCGTCATTTGTCATTTGTACCCTTTAAGATCTCCTGACTCGGGTCGAGTTCGTTGCGCACAGTTTTTTTCTTTCTTCCGGAATCAACGAGAACATAAATGCAAGTACTCGTCACGCGGTAGCAGTGTTATAAGTTTAACAACTATTTATCATTATACGTTACATCTATCTTCGAAGGGATTTTATACTTTCTGCAAGACACTGCGCACTAAAAATATATGTATGTTTATAATTGAATACCGCAGCTCGTCGTAAAAAACACCAAATCGAATAAACCGTAAAACGGACACACGCAAATCAGCACAGAACTTCAAAAACTAAATAGTGATCGCAACATCAACTTTGCCAGTACTCAGTCATATAAACGATAAAAACAGTGTAAAAATGTATCGATAACAGTGTAAAAATATATCGATAACGGACAACTGCAGGCATTTTAATTAAATTACGAACTGAGCTCTTGTCACATTCACGTTCGACTTTACTGGATGCGTACATGGAGATGTCGCATCGGATAAAAATGCTATTACAATGTTAATATTATTCTTCTTGTTATTATTACTGAGCGTAGTAATGCATTTGAACAAATTACCTTTCTTCCCTAAAAAAAAAAAAATGTGTTCGGGCGAGTTCCTTATAATATGTTGATTGAGTATAAAATTCGTTGTTTTTAATTATTGATTTTTCTGTATATTATAAACCAAACAAGATAACAAAAACTGTAATTTATCCTTTGTAAGTCATAATACTTTATTATTCTATAATTCATATTTATGGCCTTTTACTTTATCATTACATTTATAAATATCGGTTTTGCTCGAACATTGGAAACGTGAACTCGTTTTAGTTTTAATTTTTGTTCATCGTTATAATGTTTAGTTTAGTAGATAACTAAATATGGTTCTTATAATTGAAAACGTGTTTTCTGCTAAATTAAATAAAAGATACGTTTCAATTGAAAATTATGGTTTTAATGAATCCAATCATTTGAAATAAGAATCTTTTAGTTTTTAGTTTTAGAATTTTTTAGTTTCGGTGTTTCAATTGAAAATATCCTATGAGTGTAAGAGTGAATTCTGCCATCAGTGAAATATTATCAATACCAAATAATTTACATAATCTTGAATCAACTATAGTTTATAATTTAGTTGTTCAATGTATTAGAACTACCGTCCAAAGGAAAGCCATAGAATATTTACATGCAAGACCAAATAAAATTATTTGTTGGGTAATTCAAGAAGCTAATCCAATTTTTTACAAGTCTAATACTTCGTAATGTTATTCAATTATAGAGAGAGTCGGACTATATAATCCAAAATATATATAGAAATATAAAAATATTTTTCTAGTATTCCAAAAACTCCTAATAAAGCATTTGAAACTCAAATTCATATTGAAACTAATAATGAAGCATTTTGCTTTATCAATCGAGAGAAAAAAATTGTTCACATGCACTGAGTACCTAAATAAGTCTTACAAAATTAGTGGAAAAATGGATTGATAGTGTATCGCCTAAACACAATACAATATTTTAAAATAACTTGCTCAAAAGCGTTATGATAAATGGCCCAAGCAAACCGCAATTTTTAAAAATTCGCCCAAACACAAGCCCGCCCATTATTATTATCGTCGCAGTAATACCGTTTCGTGGGCGACCGTCGAAATCGATCCGGGAAGAATTTCAGGTTGACGTACGTTGGCACTGGTACACGCGGTACATAATTTACGGTCCATTATTGTGACGTACAATACTGGTAATGACGATGAGCAATTGCGAACCCTGTTACGCATAATTTCGTAATGTTGTGCCGTCAAAGAGTGACGCGCACAATACTGTAGTGAACCGGACTCGGAAAGACTGACTCAGTACGGTTTAACGACGGGTTTCACCTTATATTGCGAATATCACTTCATAGTTAGGCGAATCATCGAAGGAAATAAAATAGACACGTATCGAATGTTTATTTATCTATGGAGACAAAATCTTACTAGTAGCTCGCTATATTAATAATGTAGTTGCTATCATCTCCGTCGGCTTACTCGACAGCGAAATCAAATTATGTCTAAATTTGTACTGGGTGCTACGTCTCTGTTTATACATAACGTTCAGCGTGGTACCCAAGAAGTTTTTGTAATATGGAAAGTATCCATTCTAATGTTGACTTTTTGTTCTTATTTAATAACTTGTTGATTTTCAAAAAATATTCAAAATTATATAAGCTTATTTAAAAGTAATGATATAGCAGCTCTAAAGGTACATTATTATCTCAATGAGATACTTATATAAGCACAATGTAAAGAGATATAGTACAATAGAATAGTTTATCGGGGACATGTCGTGGTTGCAGAGTTTTTAAATGTCCGGGCGAACGTAATTCGCATTGCATCCGCTTGATTTTTTTCCGTGTATATAATACGGTTAAAATAATAATAATGCTTCGTTTAAAATGTTCATCAAAGTAAGTACATACGAGTACGTTATTCAGACCATTCTATCAATCAATAACGAAACCGATGGTTAACACTTAAGTATTTTTTTTTGTTCTTATTACTTATTAAGACACTTCGGTTAATGTTTTTTTTTTCGTACTGTTCTGTCTTGTACTGATCGCCACCACTTTAGGTTACCACTGTAAATAAGATGTATACGGTAACATGGATCAAAACATTTTTGTGTACCAAAATAGTATTAAATTTTTTTCAATTTGATTTTCAGCAGTTATTGTAACCATCGTTTTATGGGATCGACGTGAGATTTCTCGTAGCAAGTTATAACTAGTAAAGTCATAATGATGTTGGTAAAAAGTAAAAACGTGTTACTTAATAGTTTATTACTAAATTCTATATTATTTACAGGAAATTAATAATTATATTATAAACTTAAAATTGTCTTTTTCAAGTTGTAGCGATCAAGTATCGTTTAGATCTGAAGTAATTAAGTTATCGGTAGTGGACATCGCGTGGTAATTAACTTTTGAAAACAACCATTAGTAAATGACTACTGACTTTTGACTTCTCTAAACGCTGAAAATGTCTATGGCACGCACGCACGCACATACACACGCACGTAATAAAATAATACAAACGTTATTATGTAAATTTTCACCGTTTAGTTGTAGATATATTATAATATTAAAAATTATGAAGACAAATGTTAATACTAATTGCATACGTTTATCTTAATGTTTTCTTTATTAATTTAGAGAAAAGTATTGAGTGGATTTCAGAAACTAAAACTTCAAAAATGAATACCTGCCTGGTTTTATTGTGTGAAACTTTAACTCCATCAGCTAACATTATAATATTACATAATTACCATATAAATTAAAATCTTACACTTAAAACTTTTTTTGAGTTACAGTTATTATACACTACAACAATTATAATAATAATATACCGTGCTCGAAATAAACCTTTTAATAGATTTTTTTTCCTCGAATTATTCTTCCGTTCCAACGGTAACTACGTTTTAATCGTTTGTGGATTTTATTCCGCGATGTTATTAAATACAGTCTTGAAAATATTCGAATTTACATAGCATAGCATCGTAAAACGATTAGGTACTATATCCATGGTGTGATAAAACGAAATATTAATCGACGTAGTCGTTCGACGGGAATCGAACAAAGAAAGTACAACTATAGCAGTAATGTCATTGTGATTTCCCACAGTTTGTAGTATGCTAAACTCAAATAGTTTAATAGTTAATAATTAGCATTGGTTGACATCGTAATATGCAACAATAAGTACAAGTGGCGATTGACTTCTTAAGGGCCGTGAGCACATAAAAAGTCAAGTGGACAGTATCGTCCACGGGCATAATGCAACGTTTCTCATTGTGCCGTGACGCGTTCAAAACTATTTCCTTAATTTTACGCATACGTGTCGTAAACCTCAAATGCAGTTATTGCACTTGATACGTTACGCAAATGCACTAAAATAGATATGTGATTATCGTATGGTGTACTTGCCACAGTATATATATTCTCTGGAGGTCAAAGGGTAAATGAAGCATAACAAGTTTCGTCCGTTATCGCTGAATATTGTAATTCGGTCGACGAGCATACCGGTCAAGCCACCGTTGGTAGACGGCGGTATAAATACGTGTTGAGCACCTGGTGTTAATAGGTGGACGGATACAGTGCCGGACCATTTCAGTGGGCATAGACCGTTTGGGCGAATTGACCCAAAATATAGTCTGGGCGAATAACTATATACCGTTTGGGCGAGGGTTTAGTCAACTAAAACTACCGTTTGGGCGAATAGATATATACCATTTGAAAATATGAATAATTAATAATAATAAGTTAAAAATCATATAAAATATAAATAATTGGTCAAAAATCATATAAAGTATAGTTATAGTACAGTTTAAAGTAATTCATTAGTCTGATATTTTAAACCCAAACATTGTATGTATTGTAATTGGCTAATGTTCGCTTTTTCATTATTATTCTATGTTTCTTGCACAAACTTTTTTTTTTTTTATAGTTTCTTTTCGTTGAGCGTTAGGGAAATTTTTTGAAATGGAATTGATTTTAATCGTATTTTCAGTTTGGATTTCTAATAATACTGCAATGACTTGATGTAAATGAGGGTGTGGTATGTAGAATTGTTTGTTAAAGTGAGAATAAAATGATTCTGGTCCATTTGTGGTTTTGGAATGGTCAAATATTGGTGATGACGCCCACAAATGAGGGGACAACTCTGAGTTTTCGTCTATGTAGGTGTCCAAGACAGAATCGGCAAATTGTACACATTCATTGTCAGCTGGAATAATTGATAATGCATCTCCTACTTTGGCTGGTGGCAAATAATAAACCGAAAAAAAATTTGAGCCACAATCCGACTTCAGAAAAATTAATTAAATATGCTTTCGATAAGTTTTTATGTTTTAATATTTGCCTCTACCAACTTTGGCCTAAGTGAAATGTACATGTTATTAACTGACAGTTAGGAAATGTTTACGTTGTAGCTAAATGTGCAGCTTTTTCAAAATTCGAATGAAAAAAATCTACTTGAAGAATTTTGCCAATTAATTCATTATATAACTTAGATATTTCAAACCAAATATTCATATAATTGTTTTTTGATTTTGATGTTAAAAATATATATGCTACTGGTACATAATAATTGTAAGTATAGACATGTAATGTATATAGTTAACAAAAAAACTTGGGACAATACGAAAATATTCCGTTTCCAAAGACATTTTTAGATTTACATAGGAGTTGTAAATTGTCACGACAAGTTATAATAACAATTGACTTTTGTTGATTTACAAAACAAAATTGCTGATCATTGTATTTAATTATTGATTGCATATCATATAATTGATCAAATGATTCTTTTTGCGATTTTGATAATATTGGGAACTGTTGTTTACGACTACAATAAATTGATCGCCTAATTAAATTAATATCATAATAGTTAAGTACATCCTGAAGTCCTGACTTATCTACTAATAATTCTTTCCTAATTATTTTATTAGGTTTTTCATGTGTTTGTTCAGTATCTTTTATTTTAGAAAAACTTCGAATTATATATATAGCTAAAGATCTTTTTGTATTCGGCGGCTCATGATGATGTAAATGTGTTGTCATCTCTAATATATTTTTTACATTACTATCAATTAAGACATTTACTTTACATTTTTTGTTTGTACAATGAAATCGAATTGTTTCATTTTGAAGAATATTTGATTCTGTGTACTTGTACTGTTCGATAATTATACATCTTTTACCTCTTTTTGTAGTTAAAATATGTTCGATTTTTAAATCATTAAAATATGTTCGATTTTTAAATCAATTATAAATGTAAAAAAATATAAAAACTTACAACTGACTAGTATTATTAGAATTAATTTTTAAATAATCGTACATGAAAGTATTATTCAAGACACTACACATAGCACACTACAGTGTTATTATGTACAACTTGGACAGCGTGTCTGAATCGTAATATTATTTTCGATAAGCAATATTGCAATAATATTATCAGTATCTGTCACCCGGTTTTTACCTCGCATAGGTAAAAATAATATCACACGCCCAAACGGAATATTATTTTTTTGATAAAAATTACAATTTTCGCTCAAACGACCAACACCCGTTTCTGTTCGCCTCATTCGTCGTGTTGACTTCGTTGCCGCTACATCACCCACGAGTATTCAGTTCCGGTATCTCTTGCATGGAGATTAGCTGTTTTTTTTCATTTAATTGATTATTAGAAGTGTTAATAAATTATTGCAAAACATAAGTGTTTCATTTATTGACTACTCGTATTACCAACCAACGTCTCAAGTCTTAAATGTGCCACGTCGTCTGATTACTGAGAATACGCAGTGTCCTGCACAGCGATCGCATTATAATATGTACATATTACACATGCATACAATTGATATAAGGACGCGTGAACATATGCTATTGCGTGTACGGCGCATTTAAAACGCTTAATGTTTCGACACATGCTGGCAGGTACCTATTAGTTGAATTGACGCGTATATGTTAAAAATCAATTACGACAGTTTTACCGTGTAACCTATGTTCGTGGTGCGGCATTAGCGTATCGTTCTGTTAAATGATTAATCACGCGTCTCGCACACTAACCATGCCTGTCGACAGCTCTAATTTTTTCGTCACGATTTCTCGAAACTCTGTGCACAAATCATCGTTTTCATGCCCTTCAACACCGTGTTTACTCTGGAAACGATTGTTTTGTGCTAAATTTGTTCGCATTGTTTTGATCGTGCACGATCGTGACGCAATCGATATTTTTCGATAATTGTTCAAAGACCGTTCACGGTTTTTATTTATTTTTCCGTTCTAACCAATTTTTAAGGTCAATTTTTCGAGGAAAAAGTAAAAGTAAAATGTGTAATACTTATTAGAATGTTTATAAATTTATTTGAACACATTAATAACATATAACATTTACAGTTCCCGATGATCATAACCGTCACAGTTTCCATCAGTACTCATATGAACATGATTTGAACGTTGAAAATGTATTGCTGCGTACGGAACAAGTAGGTACTGGATAGAAATGAATGGTTTTGTTGTCATGTTCTTCTAGAAAAACTAGGTCCGTTTTAAATATAAAAAAAGAAAAGTTCATCGATCATCGCGAAACAAACACATCAACCTATGCGAATGAAAACAAAAAATACATATTTATAAAAATACTTATTTTGGGAAATAAACGTGTTATTGACGATGACGCCATGATGACCTAAAGCAGCGGTCGGCAACTGTGGAGGACAGATAATTGGACCGTCAACATGCATTAATTACATTTTTTAAATAAGTTTTCTTATAATGATTTGTGAACAAAGTAAATACATCATTTGATTTAACATTATTACTTGATTTTATTCGACTCTGATTACAGTTGTCTCGTAATAAAATAATTTTTTTCTCAGGAATTCTTTTTATTTTTATTATTTTAATCTTCTGCACTCTGATCGGTGCAACACGATTGCGCACTTTTTACCTTTTTACCTTATTCACGATATTTATAATCATCAACTAAAATGCATGGCTTACCTTTTTCTGTTTCGAATTTTTTTTTAATTTGTTTTTCCATTTTTTCAAAATGAAATTGTACGAAAATAAAATGGAAATATGTACTTTGCGCGATATGAGATTGCCACAATGACGTGCGTATGTGACTGACGACTGCCACACTATACATATCGTTATTAACGTACAGGATTGTTGGGATTAGATAACTATCAATAAAATCCGGTGAAATAAATATTATCGGATGTGAATACGTTGGAAAAACAATATGTTTAAAACCACAGTCACTAACACTTATCAGTTATTATAGTAATAAAATATTATTTACAATTGTGTATAGGTACGTATACTATACTATAAGTGGGTTTCTTAAACTTATTATTTATTTATGTCCATCATTTACACCAAAAATATTAAATTAAATTAATTTTGTGCACAATCATGTGGTGTTTTTTCAAATATAAAAAGGTAAAAAGTGCGCAATCGTGTTTTATTTTTTTCAGGTAAAAAGGTAAAAAGTGCGCAATCGTGTTGTGTTTTTATCAGGTAAAAAGGTAAAAAGTGCGCAATCGTGTTACGGCCACTCTGATAGACATGATTTACCGACCCCTAATGTAGAGATTTTCCCCGAACCCTGTCACAGGTAGTTTTCGACGACCGGAATCGTACGGAATGTCGTCGCGGCGTCAACTTCGGGCATCGAACGGGCACGCACACGGCATTTCGATGGATGACGATTTCCCGTCTGGGCGGATGTGTGGCTGGATGACCGACCGAAGGGACTTTTCGACGAGGGCCCAGGATCGAACCCGAAACTGGCTGAAAGCTCGGTTGCCACCCACGGACAACGAAATTCGAAAACTCTTCCTGGTTTTTAATTTATTTAAAAATAAAACCTAAAACTGAAAACCTAACGAGATTAACACTAGTGCCTAAATGACCACCAGTCGCACACATGTACGTTTAGCACTGAAACCGGTACTGAAACGCGAAATTGGGGGTTGGTCATTTTTTCGAAAGGACAGAAAGATAATACTCAATTAAAAAACAATAAAAGTAAATTATTATTTCAAAATTGAAACTTTATTAATTGCTATTATTTTTAAAATTAAATTACAAATATAAGCCGGTCATGTTTGGAGAATTTAGAAAATCGCATTTTGATACGGTAGTAGTGCATTTAGACCTGCACGAATGCTACGTGATCGGTGACCAACTTGCTGTGACATCCATGAGACCTGAAAACAATCGAGTGTAATATTATTTTTCGTTTCGATATGCTCTTTTCGCAATCACAGAAAAAAGAACATTGAATACTCCTCTAAATTTATTACGGTCGTCTAGCTTTGTTTGCGAAATCGTTCATCGTTGGTTAATTTTATCGCCGACCACTATTCGTGTCAACCACAGAATCATAAAAATCTTATAATATATATTCCTTTTGTTTTTTTAAAAGTACGTATATATGTCTTTTGTGATTTGAGCCATTAATATGGTCGGAATTTTTTTTTTTTGTTCTTCAATACAGATTCCGTCTATATTATACTAACCATCGAGTTTTGTCAAAAACGGTTTCGCTCGACTCAGCCGTCCATAACACGTTAACCACGTTTACATATGGTGCTGTTATATGTCTAGTGTCATCATGACCATTCGAGACGTGTATTTATTTGGCGTCGTAATAAAATCGAAGTGAAAAGAAAATGTATCGAAACGTCGCTGCAGATCCTACGTGAGTCAGGCGCGGTTGTATCTTTAAGCGTGCACTGATCCGTCCGTTTCAAATAAGCCTACTATAAGTTCGACTTCTTCGAAATCTTCGCTTACCTGCGGTCACTCGATTTTACTGGATTTTAATGAAATCATTCACATAAAATATGTGCCGTAAGACATCTGCTCCATGGCGTTAAAATATTTGTACAGTTGGTTTTTGTAATAACAATATTGTACGTCCGAACAAATAAAAAGACCCGTGTTGAAAATTATGTACACGAAATTAATTATAGTAAAAACATTTTAGTAAATTTATGTCTTGCGGTTTAGAACCATAGATAATAACGAACGGCCGTAAAGTTTTACTGAAATTGCATGATTCTCTTGGACAAAAATGTGCGCGTAATTATATTTTTCGTTATTTTATGATGAACATTTCGTTTTGATCGGCAAACGCGCGTACAATGACATTACTACCATTACAGCGATACACTTTGATGTGTATATTTGCATCGACACCTGTAATAGGTAACTGTACCGAAATCAAACATAATAGAGGTACGCGTCTGTACTCGGTGTTCCGTGTACGCCGAACTGCATTGCAGCTGAGACCCGGCGTCCGGTGTAGTAAAAATTGATTCGTCGTACGCAGTTTATTATAAAAATTCGTTCGAAGTCTGCATACTCGACTAATAATCATATTATCATACACCCAAAGAAGAACACGGCATATTGCCTCACTTCGAATTCATATAAGGTTTGCGCTACTACACAGTTCTGTGCAATATGTTATAAGAGAATTGGATGTTGACTCGTTGCTCGTGTTGAATGTTAGCGAATAACACACACACACACATAGAATTGTTTCCGGATCCTTTTGCTTTCGGGTTTCACAAAAATATACTACGTGATAATTAAATATTATTCATCGCGTCTGGTAAGAATAGTTGGAATTACGTGTTTACGAGTAGTAAAAAAGTTCGGCTGTAAAGTTTGTTCGGTTTATATTTTTAATGGATAAAAAATATGGTTCTCTTACTCCACAGTTATACATATATATATATATATATATATATATATATATATATATGTTCATCATAATAATACATAAACAACTAAAACAAAAAAAGAAAATAGCTTCCGCCCGGGATTCTTAATTAAGGGTATTATTCATCGGCAATCTTTTTTAAGAAGTAAAGGGTTGTTTTTTTAATTAATGCTCTGGCTTCCGTCAAAAAAGAAACTACCAATTATGAAGTAGATCGACTTACAAGGAGTGAAGCTTCGAAGAAAAAAGTATATAATACGATCGTTTCGTTCCGGTGTTCCCTATAGGGAAAGGATAACAGAGATTGAATTCCGTGTAATTAGAAACCCGTCCATTGTGCCTCGAGGATACGAAGACATCATTACAAACGGCCTCTTCAATTCCCCAGGGACACATATTTGGAATATTCGGAGAACGGTGGTGGTGCTGTGTACAGTGTACACAATATCGGATCAACTTATTTAAATAAAATCACGAGATTATTATTCAGTTTCAACAGCGAAATATCGCGTATTCAAAAAAAAATATGAAATAGTTTTTATTTTTCCTGATAGATCACTGTTCCTCCGCGATGATCAAAATTATGATAATGCCGTGGTATTATTAATTATCTTCGCGGTTTCACAGTACTGAACGAATGACAATAAGGAACAAATATTGATTTTGATTTTAAGTAACTAAGAAAATTATTTGTGAACCGTACGAAGAACATTTATGTGCTTCGATAATAAAATATTACCTAGATATAAATAAGATATCTGAACTTAAAATTATATAGATATAGCCAGATAAAATGAGTTGAAATTTAAAATAGTTAAGATAAATTTGTATTTTTTTTATAATATTGAATATTTTGGGCTTGGTAATAAATGTATGATACACCGATTCATTATAAAATATAAAATAAATGACAAATATGGAGTTTATGGATAGTATCATAATATAATGAATACAGTGAACACGTAGGATGAGGAAAAGTTTTTATACGTTTAACACAGTACATGTTTTTAATAATAATAAGGTCTCTCTTGCACAAAGCCACCAGAGTAGCGCCACCAAAAAATGATCGCCATTATTCATGCTTCCAGACGTGCTTCCAGGAGTTTATATTACGTCATTAAATTTTAAAATATAAGTACAGTTCGGAATCAAAATGAAAATCGAAGAGCTGGCATGTGTAGCATATTTGGGCAGTAAAACAACACATAGACGGAATAAAAGGAAGTTTTAGGTACATCCACTAATATCTTACCTTTCTATACGTACAAACACGCCAATGGCAGTCGATCGAATAAACATAATGTGCGTTTTTAAATAAAAACAATATAATTTAAATGTTTTCGCGACTATTCTGACCACACATTCACCACAGGCCATGTTATTAACCATAAACAATTCCCACTTCCCGTGCATAATAATTAATAATATACATAATAAATCAACATTAATTAATGCAAAATTATTTTAGAACCATTATTTTGCTAGTGAAGTAATACAAATGAGATTTCATATTTAGTTGCTTATTTAATTATTTTATATTCAATGATAATATTGTAGAATAGTTATTAATCAATAGTTAGACACTTTGTGCACTATTTAGATGAAAATTAGATTTACATTTTATATTTTATCAAGATAAGATATAAAGTATTAATTTATATAACCTTATCTAGATCATTTTAGATCTTGCAAAATACTAACGAATAGTGGTGACACCGAAGGTACGTCCGTGCAATCCACAGTCGTAAAACATGACACTTTTGGATACTCAATAGTAATTGGACGAGAAAACTATAATGCGCAATGAAACCAATGTTTTTAAAACTCATGTGGTCGAGAATTTTTGGAATGTATACTTTATTGCATGATACGAGTTAGTTTAAAAGTGTCAAAGTTACTGTTTACAGCCACCACTATATTATTTTATCGTTTGAAAATGAAATTGCGATGGGTATTGTTTTTTTGTAGTAGTATTATTATGGAAAGTAACATTTTTAAATAGTTGTATCTCTGTGCGGATTATTATTTAAGATTAATTATAATGCGTAGTTTATCATATCAGAATCGCCATTAATATTAATTTAGTTTCAGTTGTTTTTCTTACGTTATAAATGTTGTTTTAAAGAAGAAATTATAAGATACTTTCTCATTTATACTAGACGTTAATTTTTAAAAAAGTTTAATAGTAAAATATATTTAATTTTATTAATTTTAATTTTTTAACGATCAATAAATACTATAAGCAATAATTATTTGTATTTTGTGAATCTTATTTAATAAAACAATGACTATTTTTGGTTTAGAATTTTTAATAACAAAACGTTGGATTTTAAATCAACGGATAAAAAATCGAATATTTGTTTATGCTTTAAACATCATTAAAAATTAAAAATTAATAATTAATTGCCGAACATTAATCACAATAATATTGCTCACGGTAATTCTAATTACATTAAGTACACTTAAAGTCTTTAACTTAGTCGATTTTCCGTGACATTGATAATCAATTATTTACAAAAAGGGTATATGAATAATATGGCTTACACTATGGTGCACGTTATAGCCTCAATTTTCTAGCTCTAAATCTATTCTGAACAACGTCGAACATGTTTTTTTCGTCGTTTTAAAATAATTTTTGTTTGGTTTTAACATGTAAAAATCCAAAAAATCAATCAATATAACTAAAAAAATCATCAAGCATATGAGAATTAATATTATTAAAACTTCATGTAGGAACATTTGAAATTCTACTATTTTGATTAAAGATTTACTAGTGCGAATATATGCTTTTGAAAGAAACGAAATGAAGAAATTAAACTTTTTTTCCAGAGAAATCATGCAATTTAAAATAGGTTTGCAATTCTGTCTTACAAACAGCATCGTTTTGAGAAAAACGCGTTAGCGCAATCAGTTTTAAGGATATTTTCCTTTAAGTACAACTTTCTTTGCATACATACTTACGTATAGAAATACGCAATTGGATGATGATAAAATCTTCGCACCAATGTTGTTTAAATAATATAATATTTTCAGTAGCTAATAAGTACATTTATACAAAAACCATTAAAAAAAAAATAATAATAATAATAATAACCATCTATAGTGTACCAAATGCATTAGCCTAAGTACACGCTTTGAACCGATGTTCAGTAACCATTGTATTACTATTTAAAGATTCGCATGGTTCACAAAACATTAAAGTGGCCGAGCCAATGAAAGAGGGAAAACTGGAAAAAAAGGCTCCGGCATCACATGCCAAGCGTGTGTTTCAGGCACCGGACGTGAATAATGGTGTGGTGAATGTAGAAGAAAAAAATGTCCAAATGAAAGAGAGAGAAATAAAGAGATTATAGAGAGTGAGAGAGAGCGAAACAGTATTCAGATGTCAGCATTTGAAACTCGAGGAAAGAAATAACCAACAGTGTAATAAAAATAAAAATAAATTTTAGAAATCATTTTGCCCCAAGACTTCAAGAAATTTCTCAAACTAATTTAATTTTAACTCAATGTACCGATATTTAAATAAATAGTGTATAAAATTCTAATGACGAATCAATTTACATCAAAAAGTTCTATACATAACATGTTATTATTATCAAAGAATACTGCTGCATAATAAAGCTATTAAAACTGTGAAGCGCATATATATTTCCATACCGAGAATGCAAAAATGTTCTCCGAATCGGTAATGCTTGTTCAAACTTTGTTCAAACTTTGAATTTACCTATATATATACATAGGAGGAACGGTTAGATCTTCTAATCTCTTATGGCAATTGAAATTCCACTCCGAGCCTTTTTCTCGGCAAACACGTCCGTGTGTTCCAGCTGCGCGATAACATGTTATATGTCAACATTTCTCAGGCAAAATGCGTTGTGTTAACGGATCGTATAGCTTTTAATTAATCGAATACTCGACTACGACTGACGAGTTCTTTACGCATAGGTAAACTCAATGCTTTGTGCAGTGTTAAGATACGCACTCGCGTTAATAATATTGAAAGCAGCACAACAACTACGAGATTCGGGTCCACGAATTAGTTGGTAATGATAAATGATAACCAGCTAAACATCGTTTAACGTGAACTTAAATGAAAAATAACTATGACGCGCGGCCGTAAAAATTAGAGGGATACGACGAAAGACTTTTAGCTACATTTTCGCACAATCGTTGAATAAAATTTAATTTTGTGCAACGATGTGCGACAATAATGCACCAATATAACAAGTCGTAATTTGTATTTAATTTTATTTTTTTTTATTTATGTGAAAAGCACACGTCGTGTGTTGCAGCAACAGAGTCGTGTGGTCACGCGTGGACTTATAATAACGATGCGTTGCACATAGTAAGCACTACATTACGGCATTAACCATGTGCACGTCACGTATTACTGAAATGTACAGGTCCAATATTATGATCAATCAGTGCAATAAATTCCAGTGGCGTGGTGACTTATTATTCGCCCGAAACATTTGAACCAGTCCAAGAAATGTACGGTGGGGGTAGGCAGTGGCGAGATGAAGGTATTATTTTGGACCCATTGCAGTTTCAAAATTGTTGGTTAGTCAGCTAGGTCAACCTGAACTAAACCTGCCACAAAATATTAAGTCGCCTAGGTAACTATGTAAAGGTGAGTGAGTGGGGTGGTTAGCGCCAAGGTTTGAGATTTTGTCACCATGCCACTGATCAATTTTATCACTGATCGATCAACAAAATCGACTGAACAGTAAAAATATTGGTGTATAGAAATTATTTCAAATTGATAATGAACCGAATCGAAACCGACTAAAGGTTTATTCGTAACACATTTCTAAAAATTTAAATATTAATGACGTAACACGTGTGTAAAAATAAAACTATTCACTCGTAGCATTTATCGCACATATTATTCCACATCGTAACCTGTCGAAACTTCATTTTCCCGTATACTTTATCGCATATCCGTTGCACTTTGGCACAATTGTATACATTTTTTAATACAATCTCATTTGACGAACTAATAACATTTCACTTGTTCGTCCGTGTAAAATGCTGCACTGACAAAAACCTTAGTGTGAGATTGCAACGATCGAATCGAATGGTGATGGAAACATTTATCCACGCAAAGATTGTGCATTTGTTTGACGATTTTTTGGTTCTGATGGATTGAAACGGTTTTTGGCTGTGTAAATAGGAATAGAATTGAATGCGAGAATGGTACACACACACACACACACACACACACACACACACACACACACACACACACACACACAC